>NC_091434.1:182292781-182416273 GCF_964237555.1 Oryctolagus cuniculus | reverse complement strand
CAGGGAATCCCTAGGACATATGCAAACACAACATATGGGATACAGCAAAAGCAGCATTAAAAGTTCATAGCAATAGGTGCCTACATCAAGAAATTGGAAAAGCACCAAAG
Source organism: Oryctolagus cuniculus (assembly GCF_964237555.1). Lineage (NCBI taxonomy): Eukaryota > Metazoa > Chordata > Mammalia > Lagomorpha > Leporidae > Oryctolagus > Oryctolagus cuniculus. The sequence goes on along the minus strand of NC_091434.1, from coordinate 182,416,163 downwards.
AAATGAGCTATCAATGCATCTCAAGGATCTAGGAAAACAACAGCAAAACAAATCCAAAACTAGAAGAAATAAAGAAATCAAAAAAATTAGACCCAAGAAAATACAAAAGATTAGCAAAACGAAGAGCTGTTTAAAAAAAAAAACTGACGTACCATTGGCCCAACTAACAAAAAATGGAGAGAGAAGACCTAACTCAGTAAAATTAGAGATGAAAATGTAACAACAGACACCACAGAAATAAAAAGAATCACCAGAAATGACTACAAAGAGCTGTATGCCAACAAACCTGGAAACCTAGAAGAAATGAGATAGATTCCTGGACACATACAACCTACTTAAATTGAGCCATGAAGACAGAAAACCTAAACAGACCCATAACAATTAAGAGAGGAATCGTCCCAAATTCTTTCTACAAAGCAAGAATCACCTTAATTCCTAAATCTGAAAAAGACGCAACAGGGAAAGAATTACAGACCAATTTCCCTGATGAAAATAGATGAAAATTCCTCAACAAAACTCTAGCCAATCGAATGCAACAACACATCAGAAAGATCATCCACCCAGACCAAGTGGGATTTATCCCTGGTATGCAGAGATGGTTCAATATTTGCAAATCTATCAATGTGATACACCACATTAACAAACTGCAGAAGAAAAACCATATGATTATCTCAATAGATGCAGAGAAAGCATTTGATAAAATACAACACCCTTTCATGATGAAAACTCTAAACAAGTTGGGTACAGAAGGAACATTCCTCAGCACAATCAAGGCAGTTTATGACAAACCCACAGCCAGCATCCTATTGAATGGGAAAAGTTGGAAGCATTTCCACTGAGATCTGGTACCAGACAGGGATGTCCACTCTCACCACTGCTATTCAATATAGTTCTGGAGGTTCCAGCCAGAGCTATTAGGCAAGAGAAAGAAATTAAAGGCATACAAATAGGGAAGGAGGAATTCAAACCACCCCTATTTGCAGATGACATGATTCTATATATAGGGGATCCAAAAGATTCCACTAAGAGACTACAGGGAAAGAGTTTGGTAAAGTAGCAAGGATGTCAAAGATCTCTATGATAAGAATTACAAAACATTAAAAAAAGAAATAGAAGAAGATACCAAAAAAAAAAAAAAAAAAAGGAAAAATCTTTCATGTTCATGGATTGGAAGAATCAATATCATCAAAATGTCCATTCTTCTAAAAGCAATTTACAGACTCAATGCAAAACCAATCAAAATACCAAAGACATTCTTTTCAGATCTATAACAAATGATGCTGAAATTCATATGAAGGCACAGGAGACCTCGAATGGATAAACCAATCCTACACAACAAAAACAAAGCTGGAGGCATCACAATACCAGATTTCAAGACATACTACAAGACAGTTAATTATCAAAACAGCCTGGTACTGCTACAAAAATAAATGGATAGACCAATGGAACAGAATAGAAACACCAGAAATCAATCCAAGTATCTACAATCAACTTATACTTGATCAAGGAGCTAAAACCAATCCCTGGAGTAGGGATAGTCTCTTCAATAAATAGTGCCGGGAAAACTATTTCCACATGCAGAAGTTTGAAGCAAGACCCCTACCTTACACCTTACACAAAAATCCACTCAACGTGGATTAAAGACCTAAATTTATGACCCAACACCATCAAATTATTAGAGAACAGTAGGGATACCCTGTAAGACACTGGCACAGGCAAAGAGTTCTTGGAAAAGATCCCAGAGGCACAGGCAAAGCCAAAATTAACAATTGGGATTACATCAAATTGAGAAGTTTCTGTACTGCAAAAGAAACAGGAAAGTAAAGAGGCAACCGACAGAATGCGAAAAAATATTTGCAAACTTTGCAATAGATAAAGGGTTCATAACCAGAATCTACAAAGAGATCAAGAAACTCCACAACAACAAAACAAACAACCCACTTAAGAGATGGGCCAAGGACCTCAATAGACATTTTTCAAAAGAGGAAATCCAAATGGCAAACAGGCACATGGAAAAATGTTCAGGATCACTAGCAATCAGGGAAATGCAAATCAAAACCACAATGAGGTTTCACCTCACCCTGGTTAGAATGGCTCACATACAGAAATCTACCAACAACAGATGCTGGCAAGGATGTGGGGAAAAAGGGACACTAACCCACTGTTGGTGGGAATGCAAACTGGTCAAGCCACTATGGAAGTCAGTCTGGAGATTCCTCAGAAACCTGAATATAACCCTACCATTCGACCCAGCCATCCCACTCCTCAGAATTTACCCAAAGGGAATTAAATTGGCAAATAAAAAAGCTGTCTGCACCCTAATGTTTATTGCAGCTCAGTTCACAATAGCTAAGACATGGAATCAACCTAAATGCCTGTAAATGGAAGACTGGATAAAGAAATTATGGGATATGTATTCTATGGAATACTACACAGTGGCAAAAAATAATCCAGTAATTTGCAACAAAATGGTGAATCTGGAAAACATCATACTTCATGAAATAAGCCAGTCCCAAAGGGATAAATACTGTATGCTCTCCCTGATCTTTGACAAGTAACAGAGTACCAAAAAGGAAACCTGTAGAAGTGAAATTGACACTTTGAGAAGCAATGACTTGAACAGCCCTTGTCTTGATTGTTGAGGAAGTCTTTTTTTCTATTATTTTCTTTTTATACTTTTTTTTTGACAGGCAGAGTTAGACAGTGAGAGAGAGATACAGAGAGAAAGGTCTTTCTTCCATTGGTTCACCCCCCTAACAGTCACCATGGCCGGCTTGCTGTGCCGATCCAAAACCAGGAGCCAGGTGCTTCCTCCAGGTCTCCCATGTGAGTGCAGGGCCCAAGCACTTGGGCCATCTTCCACTGCTTCCTGGGGCACAGCAGAGAGCTGGACTGGAAGAGGAGCAACTGGGACAGAATCCAGCGCCCCAACTGGGACTAGAGCCTGGGGTACCGGTGCTGGAGGTGGAGGATTAGTCAAGTGAGCCACAGTGCCAGCATCTTTTTATACTTAATACCATTGGTCAAACTCTTTACTTAACATAGAATTATTTAAAGGTGTATAAAACCAACTGAAAATAGATCCCAGTAAAAATTAAGAGTGGGAATAAGAGAGGGAGGAGCTGTATAGTTCAACACACATTCCTACAGACTTACCCTTAAGGGTAAAGCTAAAAACTTGCCATGGGACTCCAAATCCCATTAAGCTGGGTGGTACCAATGCCATCTTATATGTTAAAGTGATAATATTAAGTGTGTAATTGATCATATAGATAGGACTAAGTGTCAAAGGGATTCCATAAATAAGACCAAGTGTCTGATAATAACAATAGATGAGAGTTAAAAAGGAGAGACTATTTCAACATGAGAAGCAGACCACACAGCCGACTCATAGAATGACAACTGTTTTATATAGCACTTTGACCTCAGACTCAGCCCTTAAGGCATTCTGGTCTGGCTGAAAAGCCCAGGGAAGCATTTCAGGCATGGAAAGCCAAGACACTAAGGCAAAAGGTGTCCTACGTGAAGGACCTTTGTGGGTGAGACCCCAGAGGAAAGTAGCGGCCATCAAAGGAGGAGGTGCTTTTCTCTGAAGGGAGGAGAGAACTTCTACTTTGCATATGGCCTTGTCTAAATACTGATGGAGTTTGTGGATTCAAAAGGCTTCCATAGCCTAGGCAGCTCATGTCAAGAGCCTCAGGTGATCATTGACATCACACATCAGAGTGTTAATTGTTAGATCAACAACAGGAGTCACTGGGCACTAACTTCCCATGCAGGACCTCTGTCCTCAAAGAGTTGCATTATGAGAATTAGCTGTAAAACGTGTTCTCAAAGATTTACCTCATTTTAGTGTATTAAGTGGAGGACATTCTCATGTGTTGTAAGTGATAAGTCTAAGTGCTCGCAAAGATGTATCATTCTTAGGTTCTTCTTTAACGATAATTAAGTTTCTAAAAAGAGAATTACCTTCAAGACTTGGTGACTCTGAACAGACCTTGTCTGGACTGCTGAACAGCAGTTTTTTTGGGTTTTGTTTTTGTTTTTCTCTTTATTTCTCATACAACGTGTTGAACTCGTTGCCTAGAATAGAGTTAATTTTCTGTGTATAAAGTTAAATGAAAATAGATCTTAGTAAAATAGAAGACTGGGAACAGGAGAGGGAAGAGAAAGAGGGGTGAGAGTTGGGTGGGAGAATGAGTATGGTGGGAAGTATTACTATGGTCCTAAAGTTATACTTATCAAATGCATGCAAATATTTTAGAAACAATTTTTACAATTTGATTCCCCCAAAATGTTCTTTTTAAACTCCGTATGTTACTTCTGAGAAACAAAACTCAGTAAACATTTCAAATACAGAAAAAGATAGACACATGAAGGTGTTCACCCCACTCCAAAAGGAGAACAGCTTTTTAAAAAATCAGAAACATGCCAGGGGCCGGCGTTGTGGTGTAGCAGGTAAAGCTGCCGCCTGCAGTGCCAGCATCCCACATGGGCGCTTGTTCAGGTCCCAGCTGCTCTGCTTCCCATCCAACTCTTTGCTGTGGCCTGGAAAGGCAGTGGAAAATGGCCCAGGTCCTTGGGTCCCTGCAACCAAGAAGGAGACCTGGAGGAAGCTCCTGGCTCCTGGCTTCACATTGGCACCGCTACAGCTGTTGTGGCCAACTGAGGAGTGAATCAACAGATGGAAGACCTCTCTCTCTCTGCCTCTCCTCTGTATGGCTCTTTCAAATAAATAAATAAGTCTTAAAAAAATGCTAAACACTCAACCATGGGGAATAAGAAGCACACTAACTCTATATGGCATTATAGCACTATTAAAATCATCAAAATAATAAAAATGGACACAATGCAGAAGAAACATATGCACAAGGGATGTTTCTGAAGACAGAAAAAAAAACCCTTGAATATTTATTACAAAACGAGAGGCTCCTAAAACTGAGAGGTTCCTAAAAGTCAGACATATCGAGGCAGGCATTGGGGTGCACCAGGTTAAGCTGTGGTTGGGATGCCCATACCCCGTCAGAGTGCCAGTCTGAGTCCCAGATCCTTCACTTCTGATCCAGCTTCTGGCTAACGTCGACCCTGGGAGGCGGCAGGTGGGCGTGAATGGAGTTCAGGGTTCCTAGCTTCAGTCCGGCCCAGGCCTGGGTACTGGGGAGTGAACCAGCAGATGGAAGGTGTGTGTGGGTGTGGGTGTGGGTGTGGGTGTGGGTGTGGGTGTGGGTGGGTGTGGGTGTGGGGGGTGTGGGGGTGGGGGTGGGGTATGGGTGTGTGAAGTTCCACATTTGCAGGCAACTGGGGAGTGAACCAGCAGATGGAAGGTGGGTGTGGGTGTGGGTGTGTGTGGGGGTGGGGGTGGGGGTGGGGGTGGGGGTATGGGTGTGGGGGTGGGTGTGGGTGTGGGTATGGGTGTGGGGGTGTGAAGTCAGAACCATCACAGAGAAAGAATCCATGGGAATGTGAACAGAAGAAACCCCCTAAAACAACTGATTTCAGAAGACAGCAGTGCGTGTCTTCAGCACCCCGAGAAGAAAGCAGCATTGGAGGACCTCACACCCGGCCGTGATCCCTTCTCATAGAAGAAACACAAGTGTTTCATGGGAAAACCCAACCAACCAAGAAAGAGCCAGGAACGGAGCCAGCCACAGGGAAGGCCTGGCAACGGCTGTCAAGCCCACTCACATACATAATGAAGAATTTAAAGAACTGTGAAAATTACCGTTGCAGAACTAAGTGTAATGAATCTTCCAACAAATAAAAATTGAGACGTGAAGTAGGACAGAGGAGCTGGGGACGATAATACCACCCTGTCCACAGCAGAAACGGAAAACCACCAGCGTCACCCACACCACGACTTGTACACGCTCACCTGTTATTTCTCAAGAAGGATGACACAGAAAGCTGCTTTTCAAAATGTTCTGTAAAAGTTGGGGAAATATTTCAAGGAGTTTCATAAAAACACTTGAGCTCTGACAGTTCCTTCAGTTTCATGTACTCTTTTCTTCTCATGCGAGATGTGCAGGTAAAATTATTATTTAACACTTTTCATTCAGACAGCCTGATTTTTTTCTACAACCTAATATTTGATAGCATTGAATCTTCATATAAAATATTAATCCTATTTCCATAGTCATTTCTATTCTAGATTATTATTAACTGATACTGGTAATGGATCTCTCTAATAATTGGTAAGTTTTTTAAAACTTTTCACTTAAATATTTTTGAATAAACAGTTTTCCCACAAACAATATAGTTTTGAGCAATAAATAAAGGTTCTTTCCAAGATTATGATCAAGACAGATGTTTCACAAAAATCTTTAAATAATGATAAATGTTTAAGTATAGGGGCCGGGGTTGTGGTGCAGCAGATTAAGCCGCTGCTTGTGAGGCCAGCATCTGATACGGGTGTCAACTGGGGTCCTGGGGGCTCCACTTCTGACCCAGCTCCCTGCTAATGCACCTGGGAAAGCAGAGGAAGATGGCCCAAGTGCTTGAGTCCCTGTACCCATGTGGGAGACACAGAAGAAGCTCCAGGCTCCTGACTTCAGCTTGGCCAAGCTCCAGCTGTTGCAGCCATTTGGGGAGTGAACCAGTGGATGGAAGACCTCTATCTCTCCTCCTATCTCTGTAACTCTGCCTTCCAAATACATAAAAAATAAATCTTTAAAAAAATCTGTCTCTACCTTTAAAATAAATTTTTTAAAAAAAGTATAAGCTATAAAAGCCTATGTATATACTACAATGCCAAATATATTTAAAAAATAACTATCTGAAACACCAAGTGACCAAGAGAGAGGGAGAGAACCAATCTTCCATCTGCTGGTTCACACCCAAATGGCTGCCATAGGCAGATCTAGGCCAGGCCAGAGCCAGGAGCTAGAACTCCATCTGGGTCTCCCGAGTGGGTGTCAGGGACCCAAACACTCGGGCCAACCTCTGTTGTCTTCCCAGGCCCACTAGCAAAACGCTGGGTAGGAAGCAGACCTGTCAGGGCTCACTCAAATCAGGGATCCAACATGGGATGCTGGTGTCACCGGCAATGGTTTAACCCACGGCACCACAATGGCGTCCCTGGCATGTATTTTATCTTCAGGTATACACACGGACATATCAGGAAAGGGGCAGATATGCTAACCCTTTACAGTGCCTCAGGGATTAAGGACAGATTTCCCCTTTAAACTCAGAAATACTGTTAAGTTTGCAAAGGTTAAAGAAATACGTAACCTAACAGTTCTGCTGCTTCTGTTAAAAATTCCCTTCTTACTACCCCCAAATAACAACAGTTACCCCTAAGTAACAAGACTTCAAAAAGTTCAGAATCTGTTCTGCCTGCCTGAGACCAGGAGGTGGTAACTGTGTACTTGTCAACAGATATTTAACAAAACTGATGTCATAATTCAATGTGAACTCAAAGCACCCGCTTTCGTCACCGTGTGAGGAGTCCTGGTGCAGGCTGGAAGACCACGCCTGGACTTGGGAGGCGGCCACGAGGTTCTGGGACAGGCATCTGTTGTTCCAGCACACGGCCGCCAGCCCCCGGGACCCGGAACACACACATCAGCTGGCTGAGCCTGCTGCCTCCCCGCTGTGTGCACGGGAGCCACGTACCGAACCTGGTTCTCCAAGAAGTGCATGTAGCGGTAGAGCAGGGTGTAGGACGGAGACAGGATGCCCACCGACTTCATGCGCGCACCGCGCTCCAGCTCGCTCTCCACGGGCATGTTGGCGAAGCAGGCCAGGCCGAAGAAGGGCCCCTTTCGGAAGTAGCTGAAACAGAGAGGCTTGGAATCAAGGAGCGGTTTGGTGGTGGCTTCTCTTTGAGACGCAACCCAAAACACTGCAAATTAACTGTGTCAGCTTCGGGGGAAGAATTAGTCCCAGGCACCCAGATGGGAGAAACAAGGCTAACAGAGACTGCAGAACCCGCTAGGGGCCACGCGGCCGGAGCTGGGCCTGGCCCTTGGTGCACCTGCTGTGGCTCCCTTCTCCCCGGCACCGCAGCCGGAGCGCGCCCCACCATTGGCCCGTCTGGGGTCCCTACTGCTTCCTCAGCATCGCCCATACTGATTCTCCCCGCACTCCCCGAGTCGCACACGCTTAGTGGAGCTGCCATTTTATCTCGTCCCCTCTCTCACACTTGCATCAGTCCTGGTTTCAGTCCAGTGCAAGGATTAAAGCCACCGCCTGGCCCCCAAGTCCTTCCCATGCTTCTCCTCACTGCACAGGGCGACCAGCTGGCTAGACTTGAAGCCAGGGGTTCAAGTTAGGTTAACCCAAACTGAGCTGAAATGCCTTTTTTTGTTAATACCAAGCTTTATGGTAGAAGCTCTCGGCTTTTTGGGGTCATGAAGTCCACCCAGAACTTGACAACAGCTAGAGACCTTCTTGCTAGAAAATGGACATCGCGTGTATCTCACACGGCACCTGAGGCCCCCTCGTCACAGCCCTTATGTTCTGGGAAGCTGCTGGCGAGAGCGGGCGTGGACAGGCACAGATGAGGCAGGGTCTGGAGTCCTTACATGAAATCGGACTGAATTTTGTGGGACCCACTGGCCATAGACTTGAACTCAACGCCTTCAAGGTCAATATCTTGAGGTAAGCACCATTCCACCATGTTTCCTGCGGGAAAGCAAGAAGACAAGTCAGAAACAGAATCTCAAAGGGATGGGCTTGCTACAGAGCCTGGCGCCTGCGGCGTCTCAACGACATGAGGCACCGAGACACCCAAGGGTTCTCCCGTCACCCTAAGTCTCCCAGGAGGGCAGGGCACGGCCGGCTTTGGAGGGACAGTCCGCTTCCCTCTGCGACGCTGTCCGTGGTTCTGCCTCTCTGCTGACCACAGCCAAGTCTGCCCCACCCCGCCATGGCCTCTGTGGCTCTGCCCTTCCTCCTTCAACCCCTGGACATCAAGCTCCCAACCTCACCTTTCCATGGCTATTCATGACCTTGAAAAACCCCAAAACTGTTTAAAAAAAACAAATCCTCATTCTCATTGACCTCTTCGTGGCACCTGCTAATTTTTAAAAAATTCCTGCCGTCGCACTGTACCCCGTGAAGATGTGCAATTAATGTCCATTCAAACAAACACATTACCAGCTTTTCTTTAAGGACTTGTCACCCCTTCCCCCTCCTCCCTTTCTTCTCCCCCCTCCCGCCCCACTTCCTCTCTTCTGTCAAGGTCCTTGGTGCCAACCTGACCCTTCCCGACTCCTTGCAAGGCAAATGGCCAAGGCTAAGCTGCACAGGACATCTTCTGAGGCAGATAAGAGGGAAGTTCCCGAGGCTTCAAAGAGCCGGCTGCCTTCTACTCCCCGGCCCCCGCCCCACACCACGTAGTGGCAAATTCCCTCCTTAACCCGATAAATACCTCAGTTCTAAACGTATCTTTTCTCCCCCCCCCCCCACCCCCACAGGCAGAGTTAGACAGTGAGAGAGACAGAAAGGTCTTCCTTTTTCTGTTGGTTTACCCTGAAAGTGGCCGCTATGGCCGGTGCGTTGCACTGATCTGAAGCCAGGAGCCAGGTGCTTCCTCCTGGTCTCCCATGTGGGAGACCCAAGCACCAGGGCCATCGTCCACTGCACTCCCAGGCCACAGCAGAGAGCTGGACTGGAAGAGGAGCAACTGGGACTAGAACCCGGGGTGCCGGTGCCGCAGGCAGACGATTAGCCTAGTGAGCCACGGTGCCGGCTAAACGTGTCTTCTAAGAACAGACTGCCACCCCTCTATGCTTCCAATCAAGCAGCCTCTCTCCATCAAGGCCGGTCTCCGTCTCTCCTTTCTGGGGGTATGAAGGGCCAGAACCCAGAGCTATTCCAAACCTAACATTTCCCGCGAGTCCCAGGATAGAATACTATTTCGTTTCTTTTTCTACGTCTCTGACCAGTGCAGCTCAGCTTCTCTCCCCAACTCTCTCCTCTCTCCCAAAGTGAGTCACCCATCGATTCCGCACTTCAGAATTTGGCGACTCATTCACTTACCATGAATAACTGGGCTGGCGCCGCGGCTCACTAGGCTAATCCTCCACCTAGTGGCGCCGGCACACCGGGTTCTAGTCCCGGTCGGGGCGCCAGATTCTGTCCCGGTTGCCCCTCTTCCAGGACAGCTCTCTGCTGTGGCCCGGGAAGGCAGTGGAGGATGGCCCAAGTGCTTGGGCCCTGCACCCCATGGGAGACCAGGAGAAGCACCTGGCTCCTGCCATTGGATCAGCACGGTGCACCAGCCGCAGCGCACCGGCTGCGGCAGCCATTGGAGGGTGAACCAACGGCAAAGGAAGACCTTTCTCTCTCTCTCACTGTCCACTCTGCCTGTCTAAATAAATAAATATGAATAACTGAGTTAGATGTTGGAGATGCAAAGTCAAGTGAGACACGGTCCCTGAACTCAGAGCTGGAGCTCAGGAGACCAGGGTGAAGGCTGAGAGCTCCAACAGACGGCGGGATTTCAGCACGTGCCCACGACAAATACCTTCCGACTGACGAACCCAGAGGATGTTATCTGGAGGCTGGAGAGAGAACACTAGCGAGGACTCCCCTACTGGTTTCATGCATATTAAACATTTTTCAAAATAAAACACTAAGGTACTTGTGAGATTTCATTTTAGCACAAACTTATTAACACTCCAAATCCCACTCTCCTAGGCCTGAGCACCACCAGCAGTAATCCTAGCCAACAGTGTTTGCAGATAATTGTTTGGGGCATCAGAGAGCACACAACGCGGTCTCAGGGCAGGGCAAGCATCAGAGGGGATTGCCAGCCCCCCTTCTCCAGCCCCAGGCGCTCTGTTTCTTTTCAAGGAAGGAGTCAGGATTCCAACTAATCAACTCACCAAAACAAAAGCATGAACAGGGAATTGAGATTTCATATAACGAAAAGGCATTGTTGTGTTTGCCAGGGTGAAGGACAAGGAAAAGCACGGACAAAGAGGCCTGGGCTTGGCAATGAACGTGAGCTTTCCAAAGCAGATTTATCTTTTTTTTTTTTTAAGATTTTATTTATTTGAAAGACAGAGTTAGAGAGAGAGGTGGAGACAGAGAGAGGTCTTCTGACTGCTGGTGCACTCTCTAAAAAGCCACAACGGCCGGAGCTGGGCCAAGCTGAAGCTAGGATCCAGGACTGCTTCCCATGTGGTGACAGGCACCCAACCACTTGACCCATCCACCACCTCCCCCGACCTTAGGTGTGCATCAGCAGGAAGCCAGAATTCGGAACAGAGCGAGGACTTGAACCTCAGCGTTCTGTATGACACAGGTGTCCCAACCACTAGACCAAACACCAGCTCCTAGGTGAGCTTTTTAAGTGCCTGGATTTCCCCATCCCTTTATTCCACCGCATCAGCCATGCCCCATCCCGCAAGAGTCTAGCGACGCCCACACTCTCGTGGAAAGCATGACAGCAGCTGAGAACTTAAGAAGGGGCCGGGGCCTCCCCTGGAGCCACAGAATCAGTCTCCCTTCATCCCATCAGATGAGAGACTGTGCTGGTGTGTACCAGAGACAGAACGTGCACACTCCCCAAGCCTCCGTGACGGCAGCACACGGCCAGCACAGCAAAGGGACAGCCTGCACGGCGGTGCAGTGACCCTCAGTAGGCTTAGTCCAGTGCCCAACACCTGCCCCGGTGCACACCCCACTGGCAGGAGCAGTTTCCTTCCTCCAGCTCAGCCTGTCCACAACCATTCAGTAACTCACTAAACCTTGAACTTCCTTGTACTTCCATGTGAGTCTAGAGAAGTCCAGGAAGATCCACCAGTCACAACCATACAACCCCGTGAACATTTTCTGCATAACCAGCACCCACGTCGTGCAGTAGAGAGAGGAACATCTGGCCTGGGTTGGGGTAAGCTGGCAGTTTTGATGCTCATATCCCGGGTCAAGGCGCCTGGTCTGGTAGCTGCTTCCAGCTCTGGACTCCAGCTTCCTGCTAACGAAGAGCCTGACAAGGCAGCTGGTGATGGCTCAAGTCACCGGGTCCCTCCACCCTTGTGGGAGACCTGGATGAGTTCCCGGCTCCTGCTTTGGCACCCGGCCATTGAAGACATTTGGGAAGTAAACCAGTGGATGTGAGCCCGTTCCATCTCCTAAATTCATTAATTTTTAAAAACCAAAAAATAAAAGAATTTAAAGAACATTATCTGGAGGCCAGCGCTGTGGTATAGCGGGTAAAGCCACCGCCTGCAGTGCCAGCATCCCATATGGGCGCCGGTTCAAGTTCCTGCTGCTCCACTTCCAATCCAGCTCTCTGCTATGGCCTGGGAAAGCAGTAGAGGATGGCCCAAGTCCTTGGGCCCCTGCACCCACGTGGGAGACCCGGAGGAAGCTCCTGGTTCCTGGCTTTGGATCAGTACAGCTCCAGCAGTTGTGGCCAATTAGGGAGTGAACCAGTGGATTGAAGACCTCTCTCTCCCCCTTTGCCTCTCCTCTCTGTGTAACTCTTTCAAATAAATATAAATACATCTAAAAAAAAAAAAACCATTATCTGCACATCAGAAGCTTCGCTGCAAGCTCTCTAACGAATCCTCTCGTGATTAAGTATCCCGACGAACAGGAATCAGCTTTGCGTTTTTTTAAATTCCTGCAAGCACAACCCATCCGTCTCCTTCGCTGAGCGATGCTGTAAGCCTCTTCCAGGGTGCGTGCTGCAGCCTATCCCCTCCTCCTAGCACAGGCCTGTGGCAGTTTACCTACTTACCTGCTGGTGCGCACTGAGCGTGCTTCCGGTTTAAAGCTACGAGGGTACTGAAGTTCATGGAGATTCATGGAAATGGGAGGAAAAAATATTTTTTAAAGATTTATTTATTTATTTGAAAGTCAGAGTTACACAGAGAGAGGAGGAGAGGCAGAGAGAAAGAGAAAGAGAAAGAGAAAGAGAAAGAGAAAGAGAAAGAGAAAGAGAAAGAGAGAAAGAGAAAAAGAGAGAAAGAGAAAAAGAGAAAAAGAGAAGGGGGGGGGAGGTCTTCCATCTGCTGGTTCGCTCTCCAATTGGCCGCAATGGCCAGAGCTGCACTGATCCAAAGCCAGGAGCTTCTTCCGGGTCCCCCATGCATGTGCAGGGGCCCAAGGACTTGGGCCATCTTCTACTGCTTTCCCAGGCCACAGCTGAGAGCTGAATCAGAAGTGGAGTAGCCGGGACTAGAACCGGCACCCATATGGCATGCCGACACCACAGGCGGCGGCCTTATCCACTAGGCTACAACGCATGCCCCAGGAAAAAAATAATTTTGATAAAAAAAAATTTGAAAACCATGTATATGAGGGGAACTTCCAAAAAGTTAGTGGGAAAAGTGTATTATGGGAAAACTAAGAGATTTTCAAAATGTGTGCACCATAAACGTATTGTTCAATTCCGCTTTCTCTCACTGGCTTTTGAGGTACACCTGTATCGCACCGGCACTGCTGTGAGCACTCCTGCGTGTCAGGTGGTGAGGACCTGGCTAGGCTGAACTACCCCTCTTGGCACTGCCTTCCTTGTGCGGTTCCAGCTGAGACCCGGGGGGCAGGACTGAAGCAGTAGCTGGGTCGTGTCTGCACCCAGAAGCTGGTGCAGGAGCCTTGTGCACCGGCTGTGTGCCTGCAGGCAGCCACCGCGGCGAAGGGCGGCAGCCAGGGCCACTGGTGCCGCAGCCACCTTCCCCTGGCTTCTTCCCGCATCTTCTCCAATTCCCTAAGCCAGGAGCACAGTCAGTTCTTCCACAAGGAACGTCGACGTCGGCTTCTCCTGCAGGACATCCCTCGTGTCCAAGTGTAGCCAGTGACAGTGACTCAGGGTCACATCTACCCTGACCACCAGCTGCTGCTGCTTCCCCACTTGACCCTAACTCTGTCCACCAGAGGCTTGAAGCTACGCCGTGGCACACAGACAGCAGCCTCACACGGACTGTGGAGTTGGCTCCCCCGATTGCGCAAGATCCAATCCCACCTACGATGAGCCGTCAAACATTCATGGCAAAGTGCAACTAAATGATGTTTATTTTGGTGCAAAACAATTAGAAACCCAAGCTTATTTTTTCATAATACACATTCTCCATGAACTTGGAGGAGACTCTTCATACATCTTCTAGCTGTTCTGTTCTGACTGGACCTTGACTGACACAATGTGCACACATTTCTGTTGGTCCTAGGAGTAAACCGCTTTTAAAATGTCTGCAAATCAAGGAAACCTCAAGGAGTCCCAAACCAGTGTTTCCCAAAGCTTATGTTAGTAGGGCTTTTAAAAATAATAAAAATTAAAACAGAGAAAAAGGCTTTTTGGCAAAGTATCCTCAGGTAAACAAAGACATCGACAGTCTTCTCTCGCAGGAGTTTTCAGGGCCTGTCACACGCTGCTCTGCACGGTCCATCTCTGGATCGACACAGCGCCCCAAATTATTGGGCCAATAAATCTATTTTTCAGGAACTTTTAAATAGAACACATTTTATGTTTGTTTCAAAAAGTTGGTATAACAGGAACTCCAAGTTGCCCCTCGATATCCAAACATCCACTCATCCCTCCCAGTAAGGAACAGATCTTGCTATTTCTTGCGTGGTGCATGACCCCGTCAACGGAGTACCTTCTCGCACACAGGGATGGCTACGGGAGTCACTCGGGGCAAGCAGGACGTGGGCAGAGGAGAGCTGCAGTTTCCAGAGTGAGCCTGAACGGGAAGGCGTGTGCTGCCCCTGTCTCGTCCCGCTGCCAACAACGTGGACGTGCTGACTGGGAGAGGACGCTGGGGCCACAGGCAACCTGACCCGAGCTCCCTGAGTGACCCTGTCCATCTGATAGGCCAGCTAGCTCCGGTCTGTCCCATGAGAAATAAAGTCCTATCTTGATGAAGCCACTCCTGCCTCGGGGCCTTTGTGTACATGGGCAAGCCTGTGTCCTACTCGTGTGTGGGAAAAAATGGAATTAAAGATCAATCTAGGCCGGCGCCGTGGCTCAATAGGCTAATCCTCCGCCTCGCGGCACCGGCACACCGGGTTCTAGTCCCGGTCGGGGTGCCGGATTCTGTCCCGGTTGCCCCTCTTCCAGGCCAGCTCTCTGCTGTGGCCCGGGAAGGCAGTGGAGGATGGCCCAAGTGCTTGGGCCCTGCACCCCATGGGAGACCAGGAGAAGCACCTGGCTCCTGCCATCGGATCAGCGTGGTGAGCTGGCCGCAGCGGCCATTGGAGGGTGAACCAATGGCAAAGGAAGACCTTTCTCTCTGTCTCTCTCTCTCACTGTCCATTCTGCTTGTCCAAGGAAAAAAAAAAAAAAACAGAAAAAAAAAAAACAGATGAATCTATGCTGGTACGAAATGTCCTTCCTTCTGAAATTCAAACCTAGGTTTTCCATAACACACATCTCTGATGAAATTTTTCAAGATTCCTCATGCAGCTGACCTACAGGATAAGGCCCCACTCCTGGTCCTAAAGCCTGCCTCCTGTCCCTGGGCCAACACCCCCTGCACAGCCGCACCGTGTGGGTTACATCCTGCAGGTCAGGAGGGACCCGAGCCCTGCGGGTTGGGAAGAAAGGTCCCTCGGGCTCAGGCTCCACAAAGCTACCCTGGATTGGACGCCCTTTATCACTGGACGCACACACGAGCAGAGCAGATCCGGTGACTACGGTCCCTCGCCCAGCCTATGACAACCACGGCTCCGATGTCCGCCTCCCAGGAGACTGCGGACATCCAACGGGAAGGACGTTGGCTCGCTCACGTCACAGCCCAGACACGGGCATTAAGGAAGCAAACAGCTTTACTAAGGACAGCCATGTCTTTGCAGAGCTAATTGATGAAGTAGTGTTAATTACCCTGGGAGTGGTAATGATACTGAGCTTATGTAAGACAACAGTCGCCTTCTTAGTCGGCACTCAAGCGTTTAACAGAGAAGTATTACCATCTCTGCAATTTACTTTCAAGTGGTTTGGGGGAAAATATAAAAAATGTTTATCCAGGGGCCCAGCATTGTGGTGTAGTGGATAAAGCCGCCACCTGCAGTGCCGGCATCCCATATGAGCACCGGTTTAGGTCCCAGCTGCTCCACTTCCAATCCAGCTCCCTGCTAACGGCCCGGGAAAAGCAGAACACAGTCCAAGGGCTTGGGCCCCTGCACCCATGTGGAAGACCCAGATGAAGCTCCTGGCTTTGGTGTGGCCCACCTCTGGCCATTGTGGCCATCTGGGGAATGAACCAGCAGATGGAGATCTCTCTAAATATATATAACTCTGACTTCAAATAAGTAAATAAATATTAAAAAATAAAAATAAAAAATAAAAGAGTATATCTGTATATATCCAGTTCTACTTTAACACTTGCTGAATTTGTGGCAATGCAACTGGTATATTAGGAAACAACTCGACCACAGAGACTTTCCCACGTGCTTATGCTATACATCTAACACAATTCCAATTAAAATCCCTGCAAGTGATTCTGTGGATACAAATTAATTCTTATGTTTATATAGAAAGGCAAAATACCCAAAACAACCAACATGTTCTGAAGAATAAAGTTGGAGGCCTAAAACTACCTAACTTTGAGATTCACTATAAAACTCCAGTCATGAAGGTTAGACAAACAGGTCAATGGGACAGAACGGACAGCCTGAAACAGAGCCACACAGACACGTGGAAGTGACTGATCTCTGTCAAAGGAAAAAGGCAACACAACGTAGAAGGACCTTCCTTACGACAGATCACGCGGGACACTCAGATGTCCACACGCGGAAACAGACTCTAGACACGGACCTACGCCCATCAGAGAGATTCACTCAGCGTGAGCAGCAGACCTAGCTACGAGGTTATAAAACTTCTAGGAGAAAACCGGGGTGCTCTTGAGTTTGGTGATGGACAAGCACAAAAGCACAATCCATGAAAGAAAAAGTGAAAAGCTGGACTTCGTTAAAATTAAAAACTTCTGGGGCAGGCATTTGGCACAGTGGCTAAGATGCCAGTGGGGACACCTGCCTCCCACAGGAGGGCCTGGGTGAGTCCCAGCTCTGCTGCCCATCCCAGTGTCCTGCTAACGCACACCCTGGGAGCAGCAGAGGGTGGCTCCGCCGGTGGGGTCCCTGCCGCCCACATGGGAGACCTGGACGAGTTCTTGGCTTCCAGCTTCAGCCTGGCCCAGTCCCAGCTGTTGCAGGCATCTGGGGCGTGAATCAGCTGGTGGGAGATCCGTTGCCCCTCCCTGCCTCCGCCTCTATCAAATAAATTAGTAGACATTTTTAAAATTATAAACTATGATTTGCCAAACACTATGACTAGAATGGAAAGAAAAGTCACCCACCAAGAACATAGTTGCTGAACACCCATCTGTAAAGGAGAAAAGGAAACTCAGAAACGCAACAACAGGGCAGGCATGATACAGTGGTTAAGCTGCGGTTGGGATGCCCACACCCCATACGGAACACCTGGGTTTGAACCCCAGCTCCACTCCTGATTCCAGCCTCCTGCTAATGCAGTTGGTGACAGCTCACGGAGTCCCTGCCCCCACGTTGAAGATCTGCATGGAGTTTCTGGCTCCTGGCTTCCCCCTGGCCTAGGCCTGGCTTTTGTGGGCATTTGGGGAGTGAACCAGCAAATGGTAGTGTTCTCTTTCTTTGTTTCTCAAGCAAAATATAAAAATAAAAAAAAAAAACTTAATAAAAAGAAAGCAAAACTCCACATGGGCAAAAAATCCAAAGAGACACTCCGCACAGAAGATACACAGATAGCAAACGAGCGTTTGAAAACATGCTCCACATTCTAGGTCACCAGGGGTTGCAACAACACAAAGAGACACCACTGTACACCTATTAGAACGGCTAGAATACAAAAGACCAAACGCCCAGGGCGGATGAGAATGTGGAATGACAGGAACTCCCATTCATCGCAGTGAGTGTGTGGAATGGTACAGCAAACTGGAATGAGAGCTGGGCCGTTTCTTACAAAACTAAACATACTCTTATCATTTGATCCAGCAATTACGTTCCTTTGTATTTACCCAAATGAGTTGGAGACACATGTGCACACAAAAACCTGCACACAGATGTTTTTGGCAGCTTTCCTCAGAATTGCTGAGAACTGGAAGCAATCAAGATGCCCTTCAATGGATGAATGGATTGAAAAGACTGTGGGGGCATGCATATGATGGAATACTATTCGGCAAAAAATGAGAAGTGAGTTATCAAGCCATGAAAAGACACGGAGGAACCCCAAATGCATATTGCTAACTAAGAGAAGCCAGTTTGAAAAGGCTATGCACAGTATGACTCCAACTACGTGACAGTCTGGAAAACGCAAAACCAGGGACAGTAGAAAGGTCCCCGGGAAAGGAGGAACACACAGGTGGTGCACTAACTCTTAGACAGTGAAACTAATCTGCATAATACTGAAAGATGTGAGACTGTACGTTTTTCAAGACCAATGGAACTGAACAAAGGGTGAAAACCAATGTAAACTATGGACCTTAATAAATAATGAGGCCACACGGGCTCATCAGTTGTAACCACTAAGGCAAGATGTGAATTACTCTGACCATTGAGATTTTGATCTTGAAAAACACAAAGTGAACATGGAAAACCATACCCAGCTCCATCAAGCCACGTGGGATTAAGGCACCCACCTCACACTGCTGCCTGAGGCCACTGCGCTGAGCCAAGCACACCCAGGTCTCGTGTGACAACAGCACAGAACTCTGGTGGCCCCGACACTGCCCTGCACCTCCCCAGCTCAGCCACCTCCATAAGCAAACTCCAGGTCTTCTGCGGGTAGTTTTACATGGTACACACCTCTTAACCACTTAATAGGCAAAGCCGTCCCGCATCTGTATGAGCTTCTATTGTTTCTATGGGGTCCGTCACTGACAAAGGTTTTGAGTATTGTGCCCTTCACCCCATGCTTCTCGCAAACCCTGGGAATTCTTGCTGCACAATACTTCGGTAATTTCCAGAACACACAGCTCATGTTAGAGGGAAGCTGGCTGTGTAAAGATCAAGCAAGCGTGGAAAACGAAACAGGGACTCGCGCTGAAAGGTACCCAGGCTCTCACCGCACAATTCTCTCAGCTTTTCTAAGGTTTGAGACAACTTCAATATGCAAACTGAAATTACTGAAATAACAGACGTGAAAAAACACAAGGAAGCCATAAAGGGCTTTGCAAAAAAACAAAAGACCTGAGGCAACGTATCACAGCCAGCAGGGAAGGGAGAACTGCCTGAGGTCGCCTTCCGCAGAAATGTTGCAACAACCGGTGACCAATTTACACAAGAATTTGTAGCAGTTCAGGGGAAAGTGATTTTTGTAGAAATAGCAATGCTTCGTGATCATGGTCTCTCCCCTGCCAGGTAAGCAGTGGCCATTGAGGGGTGAACCAACGGAAAAGGAAGACCTTTCTCTCTCTCACTGCCCACTCTGCCTGTCACAAAAAAAAAAAAAAAAAAAAAAAAAAGAAATAGCAATGCTTAGGGGAAGTCAATGTCGTAAACACCTAACACTGAACACCTCCTATCCAGGGTTTGCTCTTCGCACCCCACATATCCTGGCCCCAGGGGCTGGGACCTGGACAGACTCAATAGAGGAGTCAAAGGGAGGGGAGTGGCCCCTGACAAGCCCAGGTCCCCACCTGCTCGTTCCTTTGTCATAGTCTCCCCCTTCCTGGGTGACACCTGGGCCCTGCCTAGCTCCTCCTGCAAAGACAACTCAGGAGGCGGCTTCGCAATCTGCTCTGCGTGAGCTCAGCTGGCCTTCGGTAAACTTGGCGGAGGATAACTCGGCAGCGGCGTGCCAGGTGCTGAGCTCATGCAGAGGCAAATACACATCCATTGGTGTGTAAGGGAACCTGGGCAGGTGGCTCAGTCACTCCAGGAAGCCATGAGGGCGGGGCCAGGCCTGGCGGAGGATGTGCAGGGGGTCTGACCTCTGCCACCCTGTGGCCCCCAAGGTCAGCCTGGCAGCGGGAAGTAAGCTGCCCCGACTGCACACTCGGCGGCCTCCACTTCCCAGCTGCGACTGTTGCAGAGCGAGATGGCCACACTCCCGGGCATTTTGAATTCATCAGCCACCATTTCCCGGGGAGGACAGACATGAGCTGCTGCTACTGCTGCCTGTTGGAAAGTTCACCTCAAACATTTCAGGCAGACAACGCAATCATCTTGACCTAGAACAATGTCTGCACATCGCACCCAGGCGACCTTGCTTCTTCCTCCTCCCTCTGCTGGGTGGTGCCCACGCTGGACTTCCTCTTGAGCTCGTTGGCCTAGAAGACACTGCTCAGCTCCTGCCCTCATCAGTGGCGCTCGGCGGCAGGCGCCTCTCTCCCTGAGTTTTACTCTGCCTCCCATTAATGCACACACAGGCCCTGACTCCCTCGGAAAGTAGGAAGGACTCCTGTCTCAGGAACAAAGGCAAGGATCCAGGAGCACCCAGGGTCCCTACAACACAGTCCCTATGCAAAACCACCTCTTCAGTGGCCACCAAATCCCGGAGATGGAAGACACCCCAGAAAAGTATTGAGTTCAGACCCCCACAGCCCCCACCAATTGGCACCTGGTCTTCAGTGGTTTGAAATGCTCCTGAAACCACCTGGGATAAGGGAGGGCCGGCGAAACCACCTGGGATAAGGGAGGGCCGGCAGTGGAGTATAGCGGCTAAGGCTGTCGCCTGGGACCCCGGCATCCCAGAAGGGCCCTGGTTCCAGTCCCGGCTGCTCCACTTCTGATCCAGCTCCTGCTAATGGCCTGGGAAAGCAGTGGAACATGGCCCACGTGCTTGGGCCCCTGCACCCAGAGGGGATGAAGCTCCTGGCTTTGGCCTGGCCCATCCTTGGCCATCTGAGGACTGAAGCAGCAGATGGAAGACAGCACCCCCCCCCTCTGTAAATGCATCTTTCAAATAAATAAATCTTTAAAAAAAAAAAAAAAAGCCTGAGTCAGGAAGAAATTCATCCTGGTGATTTAAAGTCAGCCACACGCCAATCTGAATATGGCTGAATTCCAAGGCATTCATTTCACAAAGGCAAAACCTTCCGCTTCCCAGCCCCCTCTAATGTGCCACTGGGCAGTGGTGTGGGGAGGGAAGAGTGCAGGCCCAGCAGGCAGGGGACCCGGGCTCTGGCCTCCCCCCCTCAGGACCCTGGGTGAGCCGAACGCCAGGCATCTCTTACTCTCGACAGCCTAGACTTGGGCCGATCAGCAGCAAGGTCCTCGCAGCACTCAGCACAGTTCCTGGCGCAGGTGGGCATTGTGACAGCCACTCCTGCCTTCTCGCGGCACGAGAGGAGAAACGGCATCCACAACAGACGGCCACTGACTGACGTCTCCTTGAGAACCGCAAGCAGATGAATCACCCAGAGCCGGGCAGAGTCTGCCAAGGTGGGACTCATCGAGTCAACCACAAGTGTGCTGCGCTGACATCCAAAGGAAACCACAGAGAAAGGACAGTGACAGAACCGGCCAGCAAGAGGCCTGCTCTTTGCGTCTCCAAATTTCCCACTCACATTCCACTTGGTCGCTAAGCCACTTCCCACTTGCCTGGAGTCAGGACCTCGGCAGAACTCCAAGTTACACCATGCCTCTCTCATCTCCACTGTTTACAAGAAATGCTTATATTTCGTTGAGTATACAGGGAATCAATGGAGATTAAAATGAGTGTGTGAAAGGGGCTAAAAATATATCTATCCGTGGACCACTTAGATGCACTAAATTAAATATGTGTTTAAATATAACTTGGGCACTGGCTAGAGGCCAGGGAAAAGCAGGTAATAAGTAATTCATTCCTAATTAGCAAGAACAAAAGAAACATCTTGAAAACCCCAGCAGATCACCTGCCCCTCAGCACCCCTTCGCCTTCCAAGCCACTCCAATACAAAGGCACACAGCAGAGGAATTTCCCCAGACCTCCCCAGAATAATTCTGGATGAAATGTAGCAGATTAAAGTGAATGCCTTAGAAACAAACAGTCCAAGGAGGCGGCTTCCCAGGGGACCAGACTCCGGCGGTCCAAAGGCTCAGGTGCACACGGCCCTCGGTCACCTGGGGAGACAGCTCCTGCCACCACCATGGGGCTGAGCTCCCTAACTGAGACAGCACCACTTTCCCTAATTAGGCAGAGAAAAGAGAATTTTCCTAGACATGCAAAGAACAAAATAAAACTTAAGGCTCTAACTCATGGGGTTGAGCACAATGAAAAAGCAACACGCTGGCTGCCAACCTCTTCCACACGGCTTGCAGAGCTGGCATCTGGGCCGGGTTTCAATAGCAGCTTTGTAGCCCAGATGGCCAGCACCACCACCCTTTGGCTCCTGCTCCAGATAGAGCTGAGAGTGTGAGTGTGTGTCAGTGCGGGCACACACATCTCACCTTGAACTTGAAGCCCCATCCTCATGTCGTTTCTACATCCAGCAACCATAACTTTCAAGCCATGTGTCCGATGAAAATAATCTTGGATTTTTCCTAGGAATGCCCAACCTTACAATATGCCAATGAGTCACTCTTTTTTCCAAATATAGCAGAGAATCACCAAGTTCATTCCTACCCAAACGCAATTACTCCAACAAGGATGGGTCTGGTCCTCCCTCACTTTCCCTCTTACATCCTCTTCCTCACAGAGGTACCCACAGCTACGTACTCCCTTCTCCCCCACCATGTCCTTTTCTCTCCCTCGCTACCCCCTGCTCGCTCGCTCTCGCACGCTCTCTCTCTCTCTCACACACACACACCCTGAGTTGGACACAGGCTAACCGTTACTCACACACCAGGGTAGCTGCGTGAAGAATACCCCCTGGTTTGGGCAGTAAGTGACTGGGGAGGTGGGGAAGGAGTTCTGGGAATGGAACCTGAGGACGCAGCTGGGATGACGTAGGAGAGCCGCTGGATGGGCAGGCCAGAGACAGAACCTGTGAACAGATCACTCCCACATGATGGCTTCTGTGCTATGCTCTCATTTTGATGAAGAAGCCAGTATTCACTGTGTTGCTTTTGGTAAATTAGCCTAAGGAACAGCAGAAGTCTGGCTGGACCAAAATTAAGCAGGAGCATACAGCAGACATGCCTCGGGAGGAGAGAGAGACAGACACAGGCCTAAGGCCAGGAGACAGCTCTGGCCCACAAAGTCTCTGGCCCACAGGGCAAGCATGTCTGTCTCTCTCCAGGACACAGCTCAACCAGCACACAGGCGCTCACCAGATACTCTCTTAGGCTCCTTGTCACAGTGCTAACCCTCAATGTCCAACGACCTCAGTGGCACCCATTCATTCTATCTTCTGCTTTTAGAGATACGCCGTATCATTCTTATGTAATATTTTTACAGGATGCAAAGTGCCATTTTGGAGTGGGGTGACAAAAGAGCCAAGAATATGAAAACAACTGCTCTCCCAGTCAACCACGGCCAAAGCTAGAAGTGCTCCACACTCACACATTTCCTTCTCTCACCGTCTTCCTCTCCTTCCCCCTCCTCCCAGAACTCGGGATAGGTAACGGGAAGTTAGGGGGCAGAGGTTCAGGCAGGATGGCACACTGTTAAGACAACCAGACTCAGAGTCAAGTAGTTAATGAGTAGTGATATTTTCAGATGACTTAACCGTCTGTGGTCTGTTTCCTCATGCATAATTGCATACAAATGACCGGCAAATTGGAGGGTAGCATTTAGCATGAAATCAAACAGCTTAGGGGCCAGTGCTCTGGCACAGGGGATTCAGCTACCCCCTGCAGCGTCAGCATCCCATATGGCTGTGTGTTGAGTCCTTCCTGGCTGCTCCACTTCTGATTCAGCTCCATGCTAATGCGCCTGGCAAAGCAGCAGAGGATGACCAAAGTCCCTGGGCCCCTGCACCTACGTGGGAAACCCAGAGGAAGCTCCTGTCTCCTAGCCCAGCCCAGCCGTTGTGGCCATTTGGGGAGTGAACCAGCAGATGGAGGATTTCTCTCTGTAACTCTGCTCTTTCAAACAAACAAATCATTTAAAACGAAAAAAAAAATCAAAGAGCTTAATTGTAAATGCCTGTACAAGGTACCTAAGTATCAATAATAATCCTTTCTTTCACATTAATCTGAAAACCATTGAGTGCGCATGCGCACACACACACACGTGCACACCCCACATTCACCAACCCATAAAACCATTCTCACCATTCTCATTGGCTGTGACAGAGCATGGGAGAGGGTCACAGCTCCTTGGTGCTTTCTATCCACTGATCAATATCAATAATTACCAATGTGATCAGTTCTATCTGTGGTTAGTACAGGATTTTTTGTCTTTCTTTTCCCTAGAGTAGCAACCAGGCCACCACTAAATCAGACCCTGTTAATGTTCCTTTCCGTTTTTTCTGGTTACTCCTAACATTCTCCCCGAGAAGGAATCTTGAGCTTGTGGACGGATATTCAGGTGCGGTGACGGGCATGAGGAAACACGATCAGGGACCTAGGATGGCTCCTGTTAGGATGTGTCTACTTTAGAATGGTGTGGATGTGATACGTGCACAGTAGACGGGCTGGGACGTTCAGCTCACTTTTCAGCCTACAGTGGGTTTATCAGGAAGTAACTTCTGGCTACGTTGAAGAGCATCTGTGGTTACAAAGTATCTTTTCTGGGGGTGGGGGTGGGGTCTGGCTTTAAAGATCATTTTGGTCAAAACTGACCAGTATTTTCAAACCATATGCCAGTCAGCCAGTATGTGTGAAGCACCGAAATAGACGCGTATCTAAAACAGCCTCCCTCATTGCAGAGGGGTCAGCCCTTCCTGAAACTAAGTACAGCAGGGCGCATGACTTAAAAAATGTTTGGCACCCACAAAAGCTTATCTTTTAATTCCATTTTCCGTGAACTTTTGGAAGGGTCCTTGTAACATATGTAGCTTCATGTGTGTAGTGGTTGTGAGTAGAATTTCCGAAGCGGCTCACAAAGAAGCCCTGGCCATGGAGTGGGGCAGAGGAGCAGAGCAGGCGGGAGAAGGGCCTGTGTTCTCCTCTCCACCAACTCTTGTCGCTACAAATGGGACCTGGACTCGGGGAATCCCGCATCCTCCCGGCGTCCCGCGCACCCAGAATCCCTGACCGAGCCGAGCCTGCCCGGTTACAGCAGCATCCGCACACTGCGCCCTGACCCCCCGCCCCCCGCGCCCCACTCCCTGGGTTCGCGTTCACCCTCATTGGAGGAGTTCTTCCAACAAGCACCGCACACTCCAGCAACCCCAAGGCCCACGCCCAAGTAACTCACACCTGGGTGTTCCTAAGCCCCGGGACCCTGACTCCAAAACCGAACCGCGGGGCAGCCGTGGGGTGCGGACGCCCCTCCCAGCCCACGCCGGGCTTCCCGCGAGCACAGACTCGTGCCCACCGTTTCCATCCCCCGGGGGCTCTTCCCGCCCTTAAAATGAAGCACGCCCCCTCCCCGACCCCGCTAAAGACTCTGAGATGACCGGTTCGTGCTCCACACGTCCCAGCCGGAGCCCGTTCGGGAGGCGGACTCCCCCGGCCCCGGCCCCGGCCCCGGCCCCGGCCCCGGCCGCATTCATTCCCCCACAGCACGCAGAGAAAGTGAACTTGGCCGCTGGGAAAGTTACCGCGGAGGGAGCGGCGGGGCGCCAGGGCGAGCGGGCCAGGGCCGGGGACGCGCGGGGCACTCCGCGCCGGGGGGCGTGCGCCCGGGGCTTCCCTCCTCCCCACCTGGGAACACTTTCCATCCCCACGGAAAAAAAAGCCCGTGTGCGGGGTCACAGGCGCGACGCCGACACTGGAGAGGCAAACACGATCGTGGGGATGGGCACGACGTGGGAGCAGGGCAGTGGCGGGACGGAGACCCGAGCGGGGTCGGCGGGGGCCGAAACAAAGCCCCGCGGGCCGGCTCTGAGAGGGGACACCCCGGACCCCGCGCTGCCCGGGGTCCACGGGCGGGCAGGGGGTGCAGGTGTGCGGGTGCGCGCGCAGCGAGCTCCTCCCCCCCCCCGCCTCTACAGCGCGGGGGTGCCCTGCCCCTTTCCGCACCCCGGGCCCCAGGGCGGCTCTCACCCGAGCGGGGATCGAAGGTGACCACGAACACGGCCACCACCTGGTCCTCCTCCACGTCGCGCAGCTCCAGGCGCCCGGGCTGCAGCAGCACCTCGGAGGCAGCCGGGCCCTCGGGCTCCCGCCTCGCGGGCAGCTCCGCGGCCGGCCGCGCGCCCCCGCCGCCGCCCCGGGCCCGGCCCCCCGCGGGCAGCTCCGGGGCCTGCGGCAGGGAGACGGCGGGGCCCTCGGCCCAGCGCAGCAGCGGCGCGGCGTCTCCCTGCTCCACCATGGCGAGGCGAGGAGGGGCCGCGGGTGCGCGGGGCGGGGCGGGCTGCGGGAACTCCCTCGCCGAGCCCGCGCCCGCCCGCCTGCGCCTCCGCGCAGCCGGGGCCCACACCTGCCTGCTTCCGCCCGGCGGCGCTCGGAGCGCCCTGCAGCCCTGGCGCGTCTCCGGCGGCCGGAGGAGGCGGCCGGAGCCTGTTTGGAGGCTGGCTGTGCGCCTGTACGTGTGCTCGCGTGTGGGGAGTGGGTGGTGCGGACGCGCAGCCTCGGGTCGGTGCACCTGTGCGTGGGTCGCTTCTCACCTAGGATGCTGTGGTGTAACTGTAACCACCGTCATTTTCCCAAGTACCCTGGGCACAGGCACGGTGACACGCATGTGTTACATAACCCTGAACGTGTGCCCAAGCTACTAGGAGCGGGAAAGTGAAGCCGAGGCGAGTGGCTGGCTACCCAGGTGTTGGGAATAAAAAGACCGGCCCGGGCCGCGGGGCTAGGGCGTGGAAATCCCACGGTTCTGCTGAGAAGGCAGACTGATTGGGATGGGGGTGGTGACGACCAGCTGGAGGGACTTAAACCAGGCGCGGGGGTGTTTGTGGGGCGGGAAGGTGTTTCCATGTAGGATCAGCCGGCAAGTCGCTAGGTGAGGCGGCCTAAGTAAGCCCTAAAGCTGATGGCTTTGGAAATTGATCTCAGCATTGCCTATGACTCCCCAGCCCCACCCGCCGCCAGTTTAGGTTTAGAATTAAAATTCAGAATGCCTCAACCGCTGGGGCTGATCTGGTAGCTGGTGGCTCTGACGAGGGGTTTGTGAGTAGCAAATCAGAATGGCCACTACAACAGCGAGACAGGATGAGGTCGCAGAGAACTGATTGAATACAGAATTCAGCCAGGGCTCAGAAAAGCTCACGGCCTGCAGGTTCTCAGAGGGCCCGCTGGAGGTGTGCCGTAGGTGGTCCCGAAGACCCACGTCCCAAATGCCAGGTTTAGCCTTCTTCCCGGGAGATAACCGGGCAAGGCTGCTGCTTCAGTCCAAACCCTATGACAACAACGCAAAAAACTGGGAATGAGGACTGCTTCCGTTATCTGTAGATTTAGGTCAACCTCTCCCCCTGCCCCAAAGGCAAACAAGGGACCATGCAGGACTTTGGAGCGAGCCACTGAGGCGCAGGTGCAGGCCAAGACCAGGGCGCCCCACACTGGGTGACACACGGGACTCCAGGGCAGATACTCAGACGCCCGGCCACAGCCAGAGCTTCCAATGTTGGGACTTCTATGGTGCAAAGTGCGAAGTCAGGGTTCACAGAAACTCCTTCGCAGTTTCTCAAGAACGGGCTTTCTCCCCGGGGGTGGGGGGGCTTCCTTTCCTACCGTTTGTGGGAGTAGCACCCCCGTCTCGTCACCTCCTGCTTTAGTACTCTCAGGCTCCGTATATCCCAGGAAATAACTCATAAGTGCTTCCCTTGATTGGCTTATAAACAGGGAGAGCTGGCCCTGCAGTCTTTTCTCGTTGTCACCTCTATAGAGCGTATTCTAGCTCGCCAAGCGCTCTGTCTTTGCGTCCCAGCTAATGCACACTGGTGCCAGGCCCGCGCACTGCAGGGATGGTGAGCGACAGCGTTCTTTGGCAAGAAGCTCTGTGACCCTGTCTGCTCTATTAACGACCACGCCCACTGTGTAAAGGGCAGGCAGAGGGGGCGTGGCTAATTCAGGGCAACACTGATTCTATAGGATGGAGCTGATATTGGCGCTGCTTCTCCAATCAGGTTGAAGGTCACGTAGCTAGGATAGCTTTCCAGGTGGGCCTCATGGGCCCCGGGGCCACACCAGGGAGCTCTTGACCTGATTGGCGGGAGGGGGGAAACGTGCCGGGGACTGCAAGGGCTAGGCAGGCAGTCTCACGGGGTCACCCACAGTCTGGGAGGCAGCAGGTGATGGCTCAAGTGGTCGGGTCCCTGCCGCCAACATGGAAGATCTGGGCTGAGTGCCTGGCTCCCAGCCTCTGCGTGGCCCTGCCCTGGCCACCGTGGGCCTTTGTGGACCGGAAGGGAGCTCGGTCTCTGTGTGTGTCAAAAACTTAAGCGGAAAAAAGGGAGGAGGGGAACAAAACCAAATGCTGAAGGGAAAGCTTCCACGGCAGACCGTGCAGATCAGTTTGCTAATCCAGAGAGTCATCTCGTTCAGCCCTGATTGAAGAGAACTGCCAGCTAATGGCAGAAACAATGGCCACCACCGTCGACAGCCTCCAGACTTCTGACCGAAAAATGAAAATGGAGAAAGCGTTCTGCCCAGCGGCTGCCCTAACCAGTGCACCCAGACCGGCTGCGGACGGGAGCAGAGCTGTCAAGGGGTATTTCAGATGACAGGATCAAGATCCTGAAGGAGTTCTTTGAAGAACTGGAACAGGAACGGAAACATGGTTTTACCCACGATGATCCTGAAAGCAAAGCAGCTGGAAGATCTGTATTTCTTTTTCTCTTCAAAATAAATAAATAAAACAAGCAATATTTTAAAAAGTGGCTGCTAAGAGGTGGAAGTGGCCCAGACAAAGCGAAAGTGGACTTGTCAAGAGCAAAGGTCAGGGCCGGCGCTGTGGCGCAACGGGTTAAAGCCCTGGCCTGAAGAGCCCGCATCCCATGTGGGCGCTGGAAGAAGCTCCTGGCTCCTCAGATCAGTGCAGCTCCGGCCGTTGCAGCCATCTGGGGAGTGAACCAGCTGATGGAAGACCTCTCTCTCTGTCTCTACCTCTCTCTGTAACTCTGTCTTTCAAATAAATAAAATAAATCTTAAGAAAAAAAGCAAAGGTCACAGCAAGACATTTTTCTTGTTGGCTTTCTGGAGGGCCTAAGGATGGTAACATCGGCCTGTTCTGAGTCTTTGGAGAAAGTCAGCCAAGGCCTTAGCAGAAACGGCACGGTGACGACGTCACCAGAGGGCCCTTCCCCAGGAGGGCGCGGGTCCTGCTCCTGGCTCCCAACAGACCAGGGCAGCTCTTGAAGAGTTTGCATTTGCATTAGGCACCCCCTAATTCCTTTTGTTCTCTATCATACAAAACCTTTAAAGGGCCTCCATTTTCCCTTCAATTAATAATGTGAAAGGTCCCCTGATCTGGTTGAATTCGCAGGACCCTCAGTTCCTTAGAGATGGACTACGTGACTGGCGTCATTGTCTTGAGCACTAAGGAAACAGAACAGATAAAAGCAACCCCGGGCAAAGGGGCTGACGAGGAACATTCGGTAGGTGAGGACCTGGAAGATCCAGGTAAAACCAGAGGGCAAAGCCTGTGGGACTGGAAAGGCAGTGATGGAATGCATGATGACTGTTCACACCGTGGAGTGGTCCAGAGGAGCACTTGTTGGTGAGAACAAGGTCAAAGGGCTGACCACGCTTCGTGGGGTCACTGACGTGAAAGTAAAGCTGCCCAGAGCTGGGAAGGCTGCACAGTTCTAAATTACAGAGTATCGGTAGGATGCAAGTACCAAAGTTTGCAAACTATGTATAAGGAAAGGACCAGATAAGACAGAAACCAACATTTGCCCTAAAAGTACCTCCAATACAGCAGAGAATTCCATCAAAAAGCTTCCTCAAAAATTCAACAAACTGAGGATTTGGCAAGTCATTTCTAATAATAACGTCGAATAATCCTAAGCCAGTCACATTCCCACAAAAGAGAAACCAACTTGGAAATTTTGCAGGAAAAGGGACAGAAAAGTCTAGAAGAATAGACTCTATATTGTGTTTGTTCTGGTTTTGGAAGTCATCCAGTCTGTTAGACAGTCTATCCTGCAAATAAGAAAGCAAGGTTTTTTTTGACACCCAGAGGAAACAAACTTTAAAATGAACCAAGGTTCTACATAGCAAAAAGTAGCACTATGAAAAATATACATATTGTCCTATTATAATTAAGTAACATTTGACTTCCGACTTAATATATGTACTTGTCTACCTAAATCCTAAGCAAAGCTGAACATAAACTGTGTACCTACTGTCTTAACAGCTGTCTGCCTTGCTTCCACGTTAACTGGCTATTCTGAGGTGCTGTGGGCGCTCCTCTGTCTTTGGTTTCTTCTAAAAAATGTTTGTTAAAGAAGTTCATTATTTCAACTCTTGAAAACATTGCCAAAGTTTCTTAGGAATAAATCTCCACATTCATAGAATAATGTTGCTAAATAATTCACAAAGGACAGGAAAAATAAAGAATTCATATTTAGCATTTACCGTGGGTCACTCATTTTATGTTTAAATATTTATTTGTTTTGTTTGAGGAGCAGAGTTGCAGAGAGAGAGGGAGAGATGGAGACTAAAAGATCTTCCATCCACTGGTTCACTCCCTGGATGGCCACAATGGCTGGAGCTGGGCCAGTCAGGAGCCAGGAACCATGAGCTTCTTCCAGGTCTCCCATGCAGGTGCAGGAGCCCAAATATTTGGGCCATCCTCCACTGCTTTCCCAGGCCATTGGCTGGGAGCTGGATTGGAAGTGGAGCAGCCAGGACTCAACCAACGCCCATACGGATGCCAGTACTGCAGGCAGTGGCTTCACCTGCTATGCCACAGCGCTGGCCCTGGGTCACTCATCTTGTATTTGTCCCAATTATCGAATCACGTACTTCCCACTCCATTTAAAATTGGGAAAACCCAAATCTTTTTGCTTTCAGGGATTCAAAAGTCAATAAGACAAAATGCTGTTAACATTAAATTTTTTAAGTATCACAACTCTACTGAATCAAATGCCTCTGAAATAAAAAGCAATATTACATCATCTCTTCAAAACCAACACTAAGATATTAGGTTGGTATAAAAACACTGAATAAATTAACTTTGAATTTGTATGAGTGGATTTTAAATTAACATCATTCTCAGAACTAAAAGTTAAACTGAAACTGAAAAGTGGTTTCTACAAAAAAAAAAAGTTTAATACAGTATGATTTGGGTTGAGTTACGCTCTCAGCAAGTATCCCTAGAGTGAAATTTAAAACTATTTCTTGGTACATTATAAACATTATTTCCATAAATTCCCATTATTAAAATAAAAACAAGGGATAGGCCATTAAGTAAGTTAAGATGCCCCCATCCCACATGAGGGTGCTTGGGTTCAACTCCCAGCGCCTCGAGGGAGCTTCCTGCTGGGGCAAACCCAAGGAGGCAGCAGTGAGAACTCAAGCAGTGGAGTCCCTGCCACCATGTGGAGACCTGGATTAAACTGCCAGCTCCCAGCTTTAGCCAGAGCCATTGCAGGCACTAGGGAGTGAACCTGAAGGTAGGCGCTCTCCCTTTCTCTGCCTCTCAAGTAAAAGTAGACTAAAATAACCACAGTGAAAAACAGAGATGCTTGGCAGATTAACCCCTACACCGAATGCTGAAAACTCACAGAATGGCGTAGTTATTGGCTTCTAGACCCCTCCAAGTTACTCAGTAATAACTGGTAGTGATTCAAATATCCCTGCAAGCGTTTCTTTCTGGTTCTATTGATTCCATTATTCCTATTTTCTTTTCTTTCTTTATTTATTTATTTATTGACAGGCAGAGTGGACAGTGAGAGAGAGAGAGAGACAGAGAGAAAGGTCTTCCTTTGCCGTTGGTTCACCCTCCAATGGCCGCCGTGGCTGGCGTGCTGCGGCCGGCACATCGCGCCGATCCAATGGCAGGAGCCAGGCACTTATCCTGGTCTCCCATGGGGTGCAGGGCCCAAGCACTTGGGCCATCCTCCACTGTACTCCCTGGCCACAGCAGAGAGCTGGCCTGGAAGAGGGGCAACCGGGAAAGAATCCAGCACCCCGACCGAGACTAGAACCCGGTATGCCGGCGCCGCAAGGCGGAAGATTAGCCTAGTGAGCCGCGGCACCAGCTATTCCTATTTTTTTATTCTTTCCCTAGACATAAGCAATTCTGACTTCTAGAAATAATTATTTCGCTCTAACTGGTTCTGCTCATTTTTAAAAATAAGATTTATTTATTTGAAAGAGTTAGAGGGAGGGAAGAGAGGCTGAGTGAGAGTCTTCCACCCACTGGTTCACTCCCCAAATGGCCACAACAGTGGGGACTGGGCTGGTCCAAAGCCAGGAGTCTGCGGCTTCTTCCAGGTTGCCCACATGGATGCAGGGGCCCAAGCCCTTGGGTCATCTCCATTGCTTTTCCCAGGTGCATCAGCAGGGGGCTGGATTGGAAGTGGAGCAGCTGGGACTTGAAATAGTGTCCATATGGGACGCCGGCATTTCAGGTGGTGGCTTTACCCGCTATACCACAACTCTGGCCCATCATTTTTCAGTGTATAATTACTTATAGTATTTTATGTTTAATTACAAATAACACGTAGTCATGAGGAAGAAAACACATTTTATAAAAATAAAATTGTGGGGAGTCAGTGTTGTGGCGTAGCAGGTTGGGCCACTACCTGTGATGCTGGCATCCCATTTGGGTGCCAGATTGCATTCTGGCCGCTCTGGTTCTGATCCAGCTCCCAGCTGACGCCCTGGGAAAAGCGGCGCACAGTGACCCTAGGCGCCGGGGCTCCCGCACGGTGACCCTAGGCGCCGGGGCTCCCGCACGGTGACCCTAGGCGCCGGGGCTCCCGCACAGTGATCCTAGGCGCCGGGGCTCCTGCACGGTGACCCTAGGTGCCGGGGCTCCTGCCCCTTCACAGATGAAACTCCAGGCTTTGGCCTGGTCCTGTTGCAGCCAAATGGGGAATCAACCAGCAGATGAAGATCTCTCTGTGTGTGTGCATCTCCCTTCTCTATGTAACTCTGCTTTCCAAATAAAATAAATCATTACACATAAGTAAATTTTTAAAAAGTGGGAAACATGTATATCGCACTATAAGCTGTTTTTGACAATGTTATCTTAAACATTCTATCTATGGCAATCTACATTAACATGTAGAAATGAAAAAGTATATGATTATTTAACCTATCTCTGATGATGGAATCACCTTCCTGTTTAAAAAGCTATTACAGGCCGGCGCCGCGGCTCCCTAGGCTAATCCTCCGCCTGCGGCACCGGCACACCGGGTTCTAGTCCCGGTCAGGGTGCCAGATTCTGTCCCGGTTGCCCCTCTTCCAGGCCAGCTCTCTGCTGTGGCCAGGGAGTGCAGTGGAGGATGGCCCAAGTGCTTGGGCCCTGCACCCCATGGGAGACCAGGAGAAGCACCTGGCTCCTGCCTTCGGATCAGCGCGGTGCGCCGGCCGCAGCACACCAGCTGTGGTGGCCATTGGAGGGTGAACCAACGGCAAAGGAAGACCTTTCTCTCTGTCTCTCTCTCTATCCACTCTGCCTGTCAAAAAAAAAAAAAAAAAAAAAAAAGCTATTACAAATGATGTTGCTAAGAATATTCTTGAAGTACATTTTAAGTGCACATCTTCATCAATCTTTGTGAACATGCATTCAAGCAGTACCTAGATGAAGACATAAAACACCACCCAAAACGTTTTGTGCTCTATTCCAGCCACTATCCACTCCAAAATGGGTATCAGCACTTTCCTGATTTCTAAACTGGATTAACTTTTGCATTTGGTATCATTTCTAGCAATTTTCAGTTTTAAGTGATTCATCCAAGCTGTCAGATTTAGTTGTAATTTGACCATTTTCACTGCTAAAAAAAGAAGTATGGCATTCTGTTATGCCACTCTATCACAATATATTTAATCACTTCAAGGTTGCAGGATGTCCCAGTGTTTCTTGATTTCACTGTAAACAATGGGTCCATGAACATTCTTATACAGGCAGGCCTCACTGAGAACACACACACACATTCTGAGGCGTGGATTACTGGATTGTAGGATATGGATGCCACAAGAGTCTCCTTCAGTAACCACCAAGCTGTTTTCAGAGCGCTTTTCTCAGTTTCCAATCCCAACACCAGCTCCGGCTGTCCCACACTGTAACACCTGCTACTGTGAAGTGTCTGCTTGTGCTCCATGCTGCGTTTGTATTGTACTTCCTCCACAGCTAGTAAGGTGGAATAGCAGTTCATGCTTGCTGAACTGTTAGACATTCATTTGCCCATTTTCCACTGGATTGCCTTTTTAAATGTAGAGGAAAGGGGGCTCTAAACTGAATTAAAAGGTAAATTTACTTGAGTGCAAAAACCTTTTGAAATCCATGCTTAGTTTTCTATGCATTTTCCAATAACTCTCTGAAGATCCCTCCTATGCATGGATTTCAAAAATTTTCCAGACTAAAAGAAACATATCTCTTAATTCCATTTCCACAAACTTTTTGAAGCACCCTAGTATAAATACGTGTTACTAAGAGAAGGGTATAAACATTGCATCTTGTATTCTGTCAGGTCAGTATTTTGTTTTCTTTTTTACATTGAATTATTTGGAGGCTAAATAAAGGCAATATTATTTCACTTAATATTTATCTCCATGTACAATTTGATGTAAAATAAATTTATCACATTTTGTTTGCATGGCAAAAAAGTGTCTTCAACTTGATGTAGTTTATGTTGAAAAAAAGTTAATAGCGTCTATTTTTATCTTTTAATTTTCCATAAATTTTGAAGTCTCTTCACATATAGACATTTCAAAATGAGCTCACCTAAACACTGTATGTCTAAATTCTAAAATAAATTTATTTTACTTTCTCAAATATTAAATAGATCAACATTATATAAACCACAGGAAAGGACT
Source organism: Oryctolagus cuniculus (assembly GCF_964237555.1). NCBI lineage: Eukaryota > Metazoa > Chordata > Mammalia > Lagomorpha > Leporidae > Oryctolagus > Oryctolagus cuniculus. The sequence continues at coordinate 182,381,333 of NC_091434.1, read as the reverse complement.
TTGAATTAGAGTGTCACCACTGAGTTGATGTTTTGCTTATCATTATCAATCCTAAGATGCGAATTTTTGACAACATTTTAAAATTTATTTTCATTTTATTTTAAAGGCAGAGATCTTCCATCTGCTGATGCATTCCCCAAATGCCCAGAACAGCTGGGGCTGGGCCAGGCCGAAGCCAGGAGCAGGAACCCAGTCTGGGTTTCCCACGTGGGCGGCAGTGACCCACATACTTGCACCCTCACTTGCTGCCTCCCGTGGTGTGCTTTAGCAGGAAGTCGGATCAGAAGCCGAGGAGCCGGGACTTGAACCAGAGACTCTGACGTGTGTTCCAGGTACTCCAAGTGGTGACTTTACTGCACCAACTGCCCACCCAGTTTTCAACTTTCACCACCACCCTGGTGACTCATGGCTGCCACTGACCTCTCCTGAGGTCTGGTTCTCAGAGGGAATTTTGATTCGCAGCTGTCAGTCATCTGGAGGCTCTACCAACCCCAAACTTCTCTGAGTTAAGTTCCCTGCTTGAGGTTCTTTGGACCAGGCTAGTGGTAGAAATTCAAAATTCAAGCTACCTTGAACAATGGTTTGTGGTTCAACTTTTTCGGTGGGATTTTTTTTTTCCACTCTCCATTAGTCAGAGAATCTGGCATTGGTTTTCTTTGTGTGGGAACTTTATTTGCCAATTTTATATTGAGTATCCTATTAGATATCCATCTTGGGTATTTTTTTTTGTTCTTAGTGGCATGTAAATTTAATGGTATATTCTAAAATAGATGGTAGATGTTTTCCTCTTCTTTGTTTACATGTTGAAATTATGTTCTGGCCCGCGTCGTGGCTCACTAGGCTAATCCTCCACCTAGCGGCGCCGGCACACTGGGTTCTAGTCCCGGTCGGGGAGCTGGATTCTTTCCCGGTTGCCCTTCTTCCAGTCCAGCTCTCTGCTGTGGCCTGGGAGTGCAGTGGAGGATAGCCCAGGTCCTTGGGCCCTGCACCCCATGGGAGACCAGGAGAAGCACCTGGCTCCTGGCTTCGGATCAGTGCAGTGCACCAGCCACAGCAGCCATTGTGGGGGTGAACCAACGGCAAAGGAAGACCTTTCTCTCTGTCTCTCTCTCTCTGTCTCTCTCTCTCTCTCTCACTGTCTAACTCTGCCTGTCAAAAAAAAAAAGAAAGAAAGAAAGAAAGAAAGAAAGAAAGAAAGAAAGAAAGAAAGAAAGAAAGAAAGAAAGAAATTATGTTCTGTATTGTTTGTGTTCTTTTCCCCTTAGCATCAGAGTGTGAACGTTTCACCTCCTGTGAACGCTTGATAATTTACTTGACCATCTGTCATTGTTGGATGTCAAACCCTTTCTTTTTTTTTTTTTTTTATTAGAAAGGCAGAGTTACAGAGAGGCAGAGGCAGAGAGAGAGAGAGAGAGAGAGAGAGAGATCATTCATCTACTGGTTCACTCCCAAATGACCACAACAGCCAGAACTGCTCAGATCAGGAGCCAGGAGCTTCTTCCAGGTCTCCCACGTGGGTGCAGGGGCCCTAGGACTTGGCCCATCTTCTACTGCTTTTCCAGGCACATTAACAAGGAGCTAGATTGGAAGTAGAGCAGCCGGGACTTGAACCGGAACCCATGTGGGATTCTGGCACTGCAGGTGGCGGCCTTACCTGCTACGCCACAGCACAGCCCCAAACTCCTCCCTTTTGGGTTGGGCCTATTTTCATTCTTACTGCGTCCTGTGATTCTGGGCCCTGTGCTTGGCACTGGAACAGCCGTGAATAAGACAGACATCCCCTCCCATCAGGCTCCCAGACCAGCAGGGCAGGCGGCTAGCGGGCCAGAAATGAAATGGAGAATGAGAGGTGACAAGCAGGGCAAATGCTAGCAGCCGTTTAGGCTGCTTGAGATTCATCACAGATCCTTTGAAGGGGCAACACTGGGCTCAAGTGCATTTATGTGTCTCAGGTTCTTGACTGACTGTGCAACCAAATTGCTGATGTGCAAGTATGAGTGGGTACCAGCTGCATTTCACTGGTGCTCAAATTAGGTACTGCCACTTAGCATGCCTCCTGCTGCCTGCCGGATAAACACGGCACATAGCTCAGGTTTGTGGCTGAACCCAAGCATGTTTTCAGAATCTTTGTGGGTGATCTGTGGTTCTTCAGGGCGCTGTCTGTCCTTTATAATCTGTGCCCAGCTGTTTCCTGGGGTCACAGACTCTCATCAATCTGCATCAGTTCTTTATCCAGTCAGAAGACTTATCTTTTGTCTGGAAGAAGTCTTACTAGTATTTCTAACTTTTTATATGTTTTGATGCCTTTTATGATTTACGAAATATAGAAGTTTAAAATTTTATGTAGTCAAACCTATCAACTGTTTTTGTGACATCTTAAGTCATTTTGACATTTAGAAATTTGGTCCCCATTCAGAAATTGGATGAATATTGATTTTTATTTTCTTCTGGTTATTATCTATTCAATGTATATATTGATATATAGAATGAGATTGAAAATTTTTCATTGAGTCAGTAATTGTTATACTACTTATTGAACTGTCCTTTCAATTCTGTCTTGTAATTTCTCTTTAAAGTACAATATTTCATTATGGTATTTACCAGTCTATGTACAATATTCCATTGTGGTACTTACCAATCTGTGTACGATATTCCATTACGGTACTTACCAATCTACATACAATATTCCATTACGGTACTTACCAGTCTACATGCAATATTCCATTATGGTACTTACCAGTCTATACAATATTCCATTATGGTAATTACCAGTCTACGTACAATATTCCATTATGGTGTTTACCAGTCTACGTGCAATATTCCATTATGGTACCTACCAATCCATGTACAATATTCCATTATGGTACTTACCAATCTATGTACAATATTCCATTATGGTACTTACCAGTCTATGTACAATATTCCATTATGGTGTTTACCAATCTACATATCCTTTGCCACTGAGCTGTACATTTTCACAGTAGGTTCACACTAATTTAATTTTCATGAATATATTATGTGGGGAGCAGCTCGGACTAGACTGTTACTGGAATTAAGACTTATTCTATGCATCTGCTCTCCCACAATATGGCGCTGGGAGAGAAGTAAACAGCTTCCGCACAGCTGCCTCCAGTTCAACCAATTAACTGTAGGACTTGCTCCTGATTGGAGAGCAGCGTACTCAGCCGAGTTGGGATTGGCGGAGGAGGACTATAAAGGAGGAGAGAGACGGCATGCACCAGGAACATCTATGGGGAACATCTAAGGGAACCCGTGCAGCCCCCAGAGAGCCGGCCGGCGGTGTGCCGCTCCCCTGCGGAAGTGGGGAATGTGGCCAGGGGGAACTGCCCTTCCACGGAGGTGGAAGGGATAGTAGCCAACCCGGGAAGAACCAGCAGCAAACCCGGGGAGGGCCGAGCAGACGAAAGAACAGCGCAGGGTCCTGTGTCGTTCCTCCACGAAGAGGGGGAGCGACAATATTACAGTTTTATTTAAAAGAGTCTTCTCCCTTCACTCTTCTTTAATAAAAAGCTTCAGCTTTTCTTGGCCTATTATTTTTTCTATGTGAACTTTATACCCAGTTTCAGGAAAAAGTGAGCTTTTCTATTCAAGTTGCATGAAAAATACATATTTACTGGCGAAGAGACACCATCTTTATAGCATTAAGTCATTTATTTTCTCTTGCAGGGACAGTCTTCCATCCAGGGCAGGATCAGGCAAGGGGACCTCCATCCATGATCAAGTTACATAGTAAGTGGACCAGGGCAAATACTGCTGACCCAGACAGGAGTCAGAATGTGGGACAAGCTGAGGTGTAACAGGGATAAAATTAAAAATGTAAGTGGATGGAATGGAGGAAACAGACGTCCTAATGGTCTGAGGAATAGCTACACAGTTGTCTGTCCTAAGAAATTAAGTTCTAGAGTCAGACTGAGAAGACCAAGGGTGAGCACATCCAGGGACTTCCTGGGCGCCCCAGTTCAGCTCCAGCCTCCCTCCTTCCTGACAACTATTTTGTGCACTGGCCACACGAGCTGTAATGTCATCCCTGCCTGCACTAACTTGCCTTCACTCCTCCCAAGTCATCTGTGCTTCAGGTTGGAGTGGCCCGAAATCACAAACCACAGACGCTGCACTCAGGGGTGGGCCAGGAATGGGACAGAGACTGATGATGTGGAATACACACTCAGAATTACCAAGTTGTTTAAAACCAGCACATTCATTGTGTTTAGCCCTCTTGAAGCTAAACACGTGAAACCCCATAGTAGGTCTCCATGTCTTTCTCAGTGGTCTCCATCATGGGGATAGACAGAACACACAGCATGCTGGATTCAGTCTGCAAGGACTGAGTGTGGCTGTAGTCCAGGTCCAGTTCCAGGAAGTGGAAATGGAGCAGCAAGCGTGGTAACCTCTGTGCTCATGGAATTTAGATCCCACTGGGGTGGGATGGGAGAGGCAGGCAGTTTTAAAGATGTACAATAAACACCATCATGTGCCATGATGATGCTTCAGTCAACACACCGTGTACACCACAGAGGACCCATCAAATTGTATCTGCCTCCTAGAGATGCCATAGCATTCTTTGTCTAAGTACAATCTATGATGTTCACTCAGTGACATAATCACCTAATAACACATTCCTCAGAACATATCCCCTTCAAGAAGGGATGCAGGGGGCCGGCGCTGCAGCTCACTAGGCTAATCCTCCGCCTGCAGCGTCGGTACCCCAGGTTCTAGTCCTGGTTGCTCCTCTTCCAGTCCAGCTCTCTGCTGTGGCCTGGGAGTGCAGTGGAGGATGGCCCAAGTGCTTGGGCCCTGCGCCCGCATGGGAGACCAGGAGGAAACACCTGGCTCCTGGCTTCAGATCAGTGCAGTGCGCCGGCCATAGTAGTCAATGGAAAAAGGAAGACCTTTCTCTCTGTCTTTCTCAGTAACTCTGCCAGAAGAAGGAGAAGGAGAAGGAGAAGGAGAAGGAGAAGGAGAAGGAGAAGGAGAAGGAGAAGGAGAAGGAGAAGGAGAAGGAGAAGGAGAAGGAGAAGGAGAAGGAGAAGGAGAAGGAGAAGGAGAAGGAGAAGGAGAAGGAGAAGGAGAAGGAGAAGGAGAAGGAGAAGGGATGCAGGGGCAGGCGCCGTGGTGTAGCAGGCCAGGCCACCGCCTGCAGTGCTGGCATCCCATATGGGCTCCAGTTCGAGGCCCAGCTGCTCCACTTCTGATCCAGCTCTCTGCTATGGCCTGGGAAAGCAGTGGAAGATGGCCCAGGTCCCTGGGCCCCTGCACCCACATGGGAGACCCAGAGAAAGTTCCTGGCTCCTGGCTTGGATTGGCGCAGCTCTGGCCATTGCGCACATCTGGGGAGTGAACCAGTGGATGGAAGACTTCTCTTTCTCTCTGTGCCTCTCTGTAACTCTGCCTTTCTAATAAATAAATCAATCCTTTTTTTTTTTTTAAAGCCATGCATGGCAGTTGTGCACAACGATGCCTGATGTGTGATGTAGTGGTAAGTGTTGTGAAGGAACGCAGCACACAGTCAGGGCCACAGAGTTGGTGACAGGCACTGTTTGGGGCTGTTGGGGAAGACCTTTCTGGTAAGTGACCTGACAGCAGACATCTGGACAAAGTCTCATTGGGGCAGGAAAAGAGCATGCCGGTAGGAGCAAGGCCCAGGGCACTAAAGATGGGGCATCTGGAGGAACAGTGAGGGGGGGACAGCAGAGCAGACAGATGGGGTGGGCCACAGGACCCTTAGGCACCGGTGCAGGGACTGGCTCTCTATCCTTAGTGACATGGGAGACCCTGGAGGATGTGCGTGCAGGAACTGATTTACTTTATAAAATGACCCTATTGGCTACTAGGTGTAGAATAGAACAGAATGAAGCAAGGGTGACAGCGGGGACAAATACTAGGAGAAGCTACTGCCCACAGCGAAGAGGTGAGGCCAGAAGCGGGAGGATTTCTCATAGACTGGATGCAGGGTTGAAGACAGAGAGGAGTGCTCACGAGTTTCCGTTTGCCGAGGCAGGTGGAATGGGTTTGGAGGGAAGTTCTGGACGTGGTAGGACGAGGTGCCTGCCAGACATCCAGAGGGAGATCTGATAAGGCAGTTGCAGATCTGAGGTTCACAAGATCTGTGGTGTGGATATAAATGCAGAGGTTACCAGCTTACAGTGCTTCAGGCTACGGCTGAATGATATTCCCACGGCGTGAGGTCCGTAGAGAGGAGAACGCTTGGGGTACTGAGCCGTGGGCCCTCCAGAATACAGAGTGGGTACTCCGATATGGAATGCAAGCAATTTACCACCGTGCCAAGTGCTGGCCCTGGGGGACCTCTAAGTTGGCTCAGAAGGGTGATGAAGTGGGAATGTTTGGCCATTTACTAGTGCCTTCCAGAGCCCATCTCTTGGGGCACAGAGAATAACTTAAGACTGAGGCACACGGGGCCTGATGTTGTGCAGTGGGTTCAGCTGCCGCCTGCAGCATCCCACATGGGCATGGGTTCCTGTCTCAGCTGCCCCACTTCTCCAGCTCTCTGCTATGGCCTGGGAAAGAAGCAGAAGATGGCCCAAGTCCTTGGGCACCTGCACCCACATGAGAGACCAGGTGAAGCTCCTGCCTTCTGGCGCTGATGTTATGGCCATTTGGGGAGTGAACCAGTGGATGGAAGACCTCTCTCTCTCTCTCTGTCTATGCCCTCCGTAACTCTGTTTTTGAAAGAAATAAAAAGTCTTCTTAAAGAAAAACAAAGATTGAGGTACAACAGATCGAGCTCTGAGATGGAGTTGGTATAGGTCACACAGGCAGCCTGTTACCCACTCTAATTCTAGTGACTCTGGGAATGGCCACAGTCCAACTGTGGCTAACAAAGACCAAACTAGTGAGTCTACACCGTAGTTCCAACATACCTACTCCTTGGCGTATGGGCAGTGTAGCGCTGATCCTTCCATTATTAGGTCAGGATGTGTTGCTGTTCTGAGGACACTGTGCCTTGCTGGAAGTCACGCAGCATGTCTCTACCGTAACGGCTATGTTGATGACTTGCCCCTGCATCCAGGAAGAGAGGCCTTGACGAGAGGAGCAATGCACTGAAATCTGTTTGATTTAATCACTAAGTAGACTGACTGATTTCCAGTTAGTAGATTAACCTAGGGATTTTTTACTGGTGTAGCAAAGTACTCATGAGTAAAATGATGTTATTCATTGATTTACTATAAAATATCTGAGCACCCACCCCTCACAAAGTTGCATATAGAAATGAAACAAAACTGTAAAACTGTCCACAAGTTCGGAAGTTGGGCTGTGGGTACACTGAGATTCATATTACTATTCCCTGTTTTTGCTATGTTTGAACATTTCCATAAGAAAAGGTTAAACAAAAAGAAGGAGATTGCCAGAGACAGGTTCTTAGGCTTTGAACTGACCTCTGGGCTTTATCTTAGCCTTACTGTAATCTGTCCATGGAAGTCAGTTCCACCAGCAATGCTGTCTACTAGAAGTGGTCTTGCAAGCAGTTTGAAATGAGGACTGTGATGGACAAATACCAGGAGTTGTTAGTGATTTACATGGCAGCCTTCAGATTCAGTGCGTCTGCTTCTGAACACTCTCTGCAGGAGGGGAGTAGATGAGGAGTAGGCTCCTGGCTTGGCTCACTGCCCTCGTCTTGCGAGGAGAGCTGTGCAAGCCAGGAGCCCCCGAGACGCCCAGCTTCAATGGAGCCAAGTCCAGTGCAGCTGCCCTACTCTGCACCTGCTCCGTGCCACCCCTGCTGACTGGTCTGCCCAGGGAGCTGGTCAACATATGTTCGTAATGAAATGTTCTGTTTTTCCTCGAGTCACTGCAAACTTCCCCCTGTGGAGCTGAAGCAACCCTTCCGGCTGTGGTAAGATACTGAACAGAACAAAACCAGGAAGCCTTCAGTGTTCGGGCCAGCAGACCTTGAAGACACTACTGCTTATGACTCATCAGTGAGCTGCAGGAGGACAGCTCCTTGTAGTTGGAGGCCCATGTCTCAGACCTTTGCTTGATGCTTTATTGCTTCTACAGGGCACATACTGGTGAGAAAGGTCACTCTTCTCATCCACTAGCCTGGGGTTCTCTCAGGTTGGTTTCTCTTCTTCAGAGTCCATGCCCAGTAGGCTGGAGGTCCAGAGAGTCTGGAATCTGCCAGCTTCCCAGGAAGATGGACAAAGTGTCCACTTCGGTTTGGGGAACCAGACTTCTCAATGGTTTCTAAAGGGCCAAGGCCCTTAAATATATGATAGCCCAAGATCACTGGTTTTCCAGAGGCTTAACTCAGCTTAAATATACAATGTTATAGATCTTCATTTCTTTTTTTTTTTTTTTAATTTATTTATTTATTTTTTGACAGGCAGAGTTAGTGAGAGAGAGAGAGACAGAGAGAAAGATCTTCCTTCTGTTGGTTCACCCCCCAGCTGGCTGCTATGGCCGGCACTGCGCCGATCCAAAGCCGGGAGCCAGGTGCTTATCCTGGTCTCCCATGTGGGTGCAGAGGCCCAAGCACTTGGGCCATCCTCCACTGCCTTCCCGGGACACAGCAGAGAGCTGGACTGGAAGAGGAGCAACCGGGACAGAATCTGGCGCCCCAACCAGGACTAGAACCCTGGGTGCTGGCACCACAGGCAGAGGATTAGCCTAGTGAGCCGCGGGGCTGGCCAATAGATCTTCATTTCAACTGTTCAAGGTCATTGTTTGGCCTTTTCTCCTTTTTCTTTTCTTCCTTGGAAACAAGACTCTGAAACAAATCTCTCATCTTCCACGGCCTCAGCTGTATACTTCAGCAAAGGAACAGCCTGCTCCAAAGGCGAATACAAATGTCTACCTCTGGCAAAATCCGTTTTAACAGATTTTCCTGTTTCTGCTCTTTCCATCAGTGTTTCAAAGTCCACAGAGCCAAGGCTGGTCCCAGCGAAGTCTAAGAGCTCCCTCATGGCTCAGCAGCTGTACGACAAGCGCCTCCCCCGAGCAGGTGGTTTACGGAGCTCAGCCCTGAGATGCAAGATTGGATTCCGTCCTGCATAGCTTACCGTGGGGAGTTTTGTGTTCCTCCGTGCAGCAACTCCTACTACAATACACCAGCCTCATGATGGAGCAGGTCAAGCCTCAGCTGGTGACGCTGGCATCGCCTATCACAATGCCAGTTCAAGTGCTGGCTGCTCTGCTTCTGGTCTAGTTTCCTGCGAATGAGCCTGGGAAACCAGCAGGTGATGGTCCAAATACTTGTATCCTTGTCGCCTGTTGTGGGAGACCTGGATGGAGTTCCTGAGTCCTGGCTTTGGCCTGGCCCAGCCTGGGTTGCAGGCGTTTGGGCAATGAACCAGTGGAAGGAAGATCTCACTCTCTGTTTATGCTTCCCCTTCTCTCTCTGTCACTCTGCCTTTCGACTAAGTTAATAACTAAAATAAATACTCAGGCCAGCGCCGTGGCTCAATAGGCTAATCCTCTGCCTTGCGGCGCTGGCACACCGGGTTCTAGTCCCGGTCGGGGTGCCAGATTCTGTCCCAGTTGCCCCTCTTCCAGGCAAGCTCTCTGCTGTGGCCCGGGAGTGCAGTGGAGGACAGCCCAAGGCCTTGGGCCCTGCACCCCATGGGAGACCAGGAGAAGCACCTGGCTCCTGCCTTTGGATCAGCGCGATGCGCCAGCTGCAGTGGCCATTGGAGGGTGAACCAACGGCAAAGGAAGACCTTTCTCTCTGTCCCTCTCTCTCTCACTGTCCACTCTGCCTGTCATAAAAAAATAAAATAAATATTCAAACTTTTACAAAAAGGAATTGCAAACAAAACTGAGATACACTCATCTTCTCAAATCTACCCAGAAATGATTTATTGAACATGGATTATGTGTCAGGCATTAAGGGAGAAACCTTTTCCTGTTCCTAAGCCACAGGTTACATAGTTGCACTGCGGAGGCTTCCTCTCTACTCTGACCTGAAGCCTCGTGTCCGGGAAGGGTGTCTGTGGGATTAGCATGCCCGAGACAAGAGATGGGGTTTTTCAGGGTGCAGACGCTAAGAATGCAGAAGAGAATGAAGCATGAGAACCAAAACAGGTGTGATGTCCACTTTCAGAAATCCTTCTGGGTCAGCTACTGCCACGTGTTCGTCAGTTTTCCAGGCTGAGGATATCTCTTTTGCACTGGTTGTTAAACCTTTCTTATTCTAAAAACTTCGCCACAACCATTACCTTTTGAGTAACAGTGCATGGAAAAGTGAATAGTGCGAGTTTCTAACAGAAGTACTGCTGATCGCACGGGATTTAACCCATCCCAATGGCACGGTGGCCAATGTAGTCATAAATAAGGGCAACTGAGAAGTACAGCAAGGGCTAGAGGAAAGATGGGGTGACAACAGAAGAAGAATAATAATAAAAATGAAAAAACACCGTGCTCTGCCTGAGGAAGGCCCGGTGAGCCCGCCTGCAGGACCGTGGCACACGCAGTGCTTTGCAGCAGGTCGTGTGTGCTGAAGAAAGCCAGCCTCTGGCTGCCCTGGAGAGGCAGGAGTGACAAGTCACCGGTCAGCACCACGGTGCAGGAAAGGAGTCATCGCACCTGGCCTGCCGATGTGTAAACAGCCCAGCGTGGAGACGCGGCATTGCTGGTCACCTGTGGAGTCCTCCCTGCTCTGTGCCGATCTCCGACACAGGCGAGCAGAGAGCTGGTGCACGCTGTGAACAGCATGTCACCTGCTGGGAGGTCCCCGAGACGGCTCGTGTGGCTGGGACAGGCAGGAAGGGCCTCGGGAGGATTCCGGAGCTCCCACCCACAAGCCGACTTTCAGCTGAATGGACGCTGCCACGGCTCCCGCTCGGTTTTCATCTGGATCACCTCACCAGCGGTTCTGGAGTGGGCAGCCGTGAGAGCAGAAAGTGGCACAGGGATCCGTGAAGGGAGAGAAACGGGAGTGGGTGACGACACGGCGACGGCGACTAAGAGAAACAAAGTCTGTTTAAACTCATCCAGCTGCTGGGCTGCTCAGTGCCTGTCCTGGGGCCACGTTTATCCCATAATGGATTCTCCTGTCGGGTCCCTCCAGAGCCTTCTTAACGGTGCTGAGGGGCTTGTGTGTTTTCATTCTCCTTTCTCCTGAACTTCCTGTCACATGATTATCTCCTACAATGTGGTATCACTGGGTTTTTTGCTTTTTTAAAATTATTTAGGGGCCAGTGCCGTGGCGCAGTAGGTTAATCCTCCATCTGCAGTGCTGGCATCCCATATGGGCGCCGGTTCTAGTCCCGGCTGCTCCACTTCTGATCCAGCTCTCTGCTATGGCCTGGGAAAGCAGTGGAAGATGGCCCAATGGGAGACCTGGAAGAAGCTCCTGGCTCCTGGCTTCAGGTCAGTGCAGCTCCGGCTGTTGCGGCCACCTGGGGAGTGAACCACCGGAAGCAAGGTTAAATAAATTATTCATTTATTTATTTGAGGGGCAGAGAGTAAGAGTTCCTATCCACTGGTTCATTTCCCAAATGCCTGCTACAGCTTGGGGGCTGGGCCAGACTTGAATCAAGAACTTGGAACTCAATCCACGTCTCCCATGCAGGTGGCAGGGACCCAATGTTTGAATCATCGTTGCTGCCTCTCAGGGTGCCCATTAGCAGGAAGCTGGACGTGGGAGCAGGGCTGGGGCTCCCAGGACACCGTTAGGAACATAAGTGCACCTGACTCATCTCAGAGCACTCCGATGTGGGCATCCCAAAGGGCGCCTTAACCACCAGCCCCAACAACTGTTTAAGGCTTCTTTTGTATTTGGTATACATATATGCTGTGTAAGGATCAGCACGCCATGCTGTAATGAGATCCCCAGAACTTGTTCATCTTATAAGGGAAAGTGTCTCTTTGATCAGCCTCTCCCGAGCCCCCAGCAGTCACCATTCTACTCTGTTCCTCCTTAGATGCTGCACATGAGTGCTGTAGGATCTTTCTGCCTGGTTTATTTCACTTGTCATAGTGCCCTCCGGCTCACCGGGGGCTGCCACACGTGGCAAGATTCCTCTCCTTTTCATCAATAACACGCATTTTCTGCATCCATGCATTCATCAGTGGGCCCTTGAGCCATTTCCGGATGTCGGTATCGTGAACAATGCTGTTCGAGGTGCCGATTCATTTTCTTTGGGAATATTCCCGGAAGAGGGATTGCTGACTCAGCTGGTAGTTCATTTTTTTTTTTTCTTCAAAGAGTTTTTCACCCTTCTCATGGGTCCCTCTGAGAAAGAAATTAATGATGTGTATTAAAGACACCTAAACAGAAACACATTTTTAACAAAAAAAGCATTTTTTAAGGTAATCAAAATCTGCTTAAATGTGTTATTGATCTTTTGAGCTCTTCTTTTCTCAGTTTAAAATTCCGATCAATTCCCTGGAAGTTTTAACTGCTAATGCCAGGTTGAAGGAGGATGCCTGAATTAGGGCAGGTGTGTTTGGCAAAGATCTGAGGTGTGTCTCTCTCAGGGATATGAAGCTCCAGCCAAGACATGTTAGAGGCTGTTTAAGGATCATTATGATATCCAGGTGATGCTGGATTGTAAGTACCTGCTGTTAGCCATTAGGTAGGTGAGGACGGTGCTATTTATAAATGGCAGGTGTAAAAGAGTGAGACTGAGTTCTTTCCAACAACGAGCTTGGTCCCAAATTGGCAAATGGGTGTTCTTAAAGCTGTGCTAAATGAAAGGAATTCCACTATCTCACTAGCACATGGGTGCAGGGAGGCTCTGTGGGGGCCCAGAGAGTTCTATACATAAACTGGGTTTAATTGCTCAAAGAGTTACTGGAGCTGTCTTTAATCAGAATGGAAATAGGATAAGGTGAGGCCTTACAGATGCTAGTACTTAAGGGAGAGAATGAACAGCGTGTCTCAGAGCTGTTAGCTGGTAGAGAGAAAGGCAGGCTGGAGCTGCGGAACTTGCTGGTTAAATTCTTTGGGCCTCCTTCCTGCCTTCTGTGGCTTCACAGCGTTTCCTTCCATCAGTCCTGCTGCCTGTGTTGTAAAGCTCTGTGGCTGAGATGGATGACAAGGGGAGTGACCAAGAGCCAGTTCAGAGATTAAGCTTTTCCCTTGGTGAAGAAGAGACTGAGAACAAGGAGCAGAAGGAAGCGGGAGAGAGCAAGGAGGCCCAGAGCCAGACGCCAGAGAAGAGCGGGGGTCGGGACTCAGAGTCTCCCAGGACACCCGTTAGGAACGTAAGCGAACTTGACACATCGCAGGAAAAGGACAAATCAAGTCCAGATCCGGTTTTGTGCACTCCAAAGTCGGCCCCTCCCAAATGTCTTGTGACACCCGCGCAGTCGGACAAGAGGAGCAAGATGCAGTCTGGCGGCAGCCCCTCTACTCCCAAAGTAAGTTGTGCGGAAGTGGGACTCGGTGGCCAAGACCTGTTTCTCTTTGATTCAGTGGATAGAGAGGACTTAGTTGTTTACACATAGGCTGTGGATATCTTCAATGACATCAGTGTCTACTGGTGAAAATGATGTTTGAAGTTACCAGAAAACATATAAAGTTAGATATCTTCCCATTGTCTTCTCAAACCCACTGGCACCAGTAACTATTTGGTACTGGTGAAAATGATGTTTAAAGTTACCAGAAAACATATAAAGTTAGATATCTTCCCATTGTCTTCTCAAACCCACTGGCACCAGTAACTATTTGGTACTGGTGAAAATGATGTTTAAAGTTACCAGAAAACATATAAAGTTAGATATCTTCCCATTGTCTTCTCAAACCCGCTGGCACCAGTAACTATTTGGTACTGGCCGCAAATAAATCTTGGGTGGGAAAAGGTTCCTAGTTAAAGAATGATAGAACTAGAAGGAATACTGAGATCCGGAGCCCAACCTAGAACTTTAAGTATGAGAAAATGGAGGTTCCAAGAGAAACTGGCTTCCAGCTCGGGGAACTCCTGTTCCCTCCCCGGTCTGGTGGAGCACAGGCTCCTCTGGCCCATGAGGAGTCTTCTAAACTGAAGACGGCAAGTGAACAAAGGTCCCCTAAGAGCGTATTCTCTTATCCTTACTGCGGCTAGGGTCCGGTCACATTGTTCACGGCATTGAAGCCAGGGTGGGGCAGGCTCTTGCTGTGTGATCCTCTGCTTCCTGCTGGCTCTGCTGGAGGTACTTAAGATCATCCTAATTACATCTGTAATCCTGCCTGCAGCACAGCCTCTCTCAGCGGGTTGCTTTGGTACCTGCTGGGTGTGTGTACCACGTCCACCAGGAAACCTTGAGCTGCTCTTCTGAACTGCAGGCACGTGAACATGGCTGGATGTCCAGCTGTGGGTTTCTCAACGGTCCCAGTAACAACCAATCACTCTGAGTACTTTTGAGTACACTGTGCATAAGGAACATAACAGTGTTTGCCTTCAAAGAGCTTACAGTCTAGCTGAGAGAGAGATTTTGACTGATTGTGCCATTAGACGCTATGTGATAAGTGCTTCAAGAATGGCCAGTGCTCTGGGAAGATTGTTCTTAGTGGTGTGATCAAGGAAGAAATAAAGGTGAAGGAAGCATTGACGGGCAGTGGAAGTTTATAGGTTTTTAAGAAGTTAGGCGGCTTGACCCACTGTACCAAGCCCTGACCTCAGGTCATACTGTTGTGCTATGATGGAGAATGTGACTGAGCAGGAGCGACAGGCAAGAAAATGACACGTTTCCGGGGGCAATAAATCCCCTGTGATTCAAGGCACTGAACACTAGTTGGGATCACATGGAAGGAGCGTTAGAGAAGGGACTCGGGGGTTGGGACTAACTGGACCCAACTGGACCTTCAAGTCCTTCCCTGTGATGCTGTATCTTTATGGGGGCTGCCTTCTCACTTCTTCAGAAGCCGGGGAGTTCCTCTCATTTCCCTTAACTGCCCAGAGCTCTTACAGACCCACTTTGTGTCAGCTTTCCAGACACTTGCACCCTGCTTTGTTTCCAGGAAGAATTTCCCAAGACTTGTCTTAAGCTATATTCTTCGAGATTTCAGAAGGATAACACAATTATTTCATTCTGGCAAGAACATCCATATTAGTGGATGTTACTAAGAGCCTTCCCTACATTGTAGGTGAAGCTCATAGAATCTATTGGCCTTCATATTACCAAGCTAAAAGTTCTGAAAATTCTGTGCTGATATGAATGCTTTTTTTTCACCTGAACATTTAAATTTTTTAAAAAACATTCATTTGCAAGAGTTAGAGTGAGAGGGAGAGGCAGAAGGAGAGGGAGATCTTCCATCTGCTGGTTCACTGTCTAAATGGCTTAATAGCCAGGGCTGGGCCAGGCCAACACCAAAAGCCTGGAACTCCATCCAGGTCTCCCACGTGGGCAGTGGGGACCCAAGTACTTGGGCCGTCTTCCACTGCTTTCCTAGGTACATTGGCAGGGAGCTGGATCAGAAGTGCAGCAGCCAGGAATGAGACTGGTGCTCATGTGGGATGCTGGCAATGTAGTTGCTGGCTCAGTCTGCTGCAACACAACGCTGACCCCTAAGCATGTTTATAACTCATAGAATGGTGACTAGCACATTGCCCAATGTGTCTTCTGAGCAGAGTTGAAATTAATTTCTGGTTCACTTTATTTTTTAAAGATTTATTTATTTGAAAGAGTTAGAGGAGAGGCAGAGAGAGACAGAGGTCTTCTACCCAATGGTTCACTCCCCAGTGGGCTGCAATGGCTGGAGCTGTGCTGATCTGAAGCCAGGAGTTTCCTCCAGGTCTCCCATGCAGGTGGGAATCAGACAGCAATTATCTCTCCAGGTTGACAGTTCCATCCTGTGAGATTTCCAGGAGTCCAAGTGGAAATCTCAAAGTCGAAATACTCCTTTCAGACCCTTAAGTCTAATGAATTGTCAGATGTTCAAACCCTTTGGTCAAAATAAAAGTAGTAATTTATGTAATCTAGGCATCTTGACCAAAGCTGTGGGCCAGATCTAATCAGAGTTGAGCTGATCACTCAAACATTTTTAAAAGCGGCAAATAATGTTAACTCCTTTAGACTCACTTCTCCCCAAGCAATCAAGACTCAATGAAAGCAACAGAAAACATAAGAAACTTTCTCCCCAAGACACATAAAATTCTTGCTACGTAGGGTCGGTTACAAAAACGGAAAAATCTTGAGTGAAAGGATTAGCATGTGACATCAACATTTGAACCCATTACTTAGGACAGTTAAATACGGTATGGAACAAAGAAGTAAGAATCGGGTAATACTGATATGTGGACTTCTAAGATATAGGAGCTAACTTTAAAATAATTTTCCTTCTAACCTCATCTCAACTAATTTTTCACAAGCCTTTTACAAAGTACTTCCTTCAGTTCCTCTTATTGAAATTCTGTTCTCAACCTTTGTCACCAAAAACACATTCTCATGCTCATGCCTCCCTCTACATCTTTCTTTCCTACCTACGGTTTCCTTCAGTTCACATCCTGAAACAATTGTCAGTACCTCTAAATGAAAAAGAAAACCATCCTTTAATAAAAGGACACACAGAATTTTCACCCATAATTACACTTTCTCTTTGTTTACACAAACCCTAGAAATCTCTGGAAAAATCTTCAAACCTATAGGACAAAACATCACCTTTATAAATATAACTGCAAATATTTTCAGAGACTCACAATGGTCACAATGACAAGCTGGCAGTGTAAAGCGGTTCAGGACGCACAGCAGGGGTTCACAGGCGGTTTCCTGCTTTCGGCTCAGGACTGATGGGAGAGGCAGTGGCTACTGGCTAGTTGAGTTTAACGAGGCATATATTGGCACCAACTGTACACAGAGGGATCTTAAATAGGTGGGCAGAGAAACTTCCATAATTTAGCGAGGAAGAAAATGGGAACCCTTTGTGTAAGAGGGACCAGGGTCCTGCTCTTGTTAGCCTGGAAAAAACATGGCCCTGCCAGGGGCCTGCGCTGGTGGTAAAAATAGTAGCTTAAGGGAAACTATCGTAAGACCAGTTCTTGCTAGAGCTTCTTAAAACGGTGGCAAAGCAGAGTGGGGAAATGGGGCACGTGGCATCCTTCAGTAGGGAGGGCTGACTGGGACCAGGCGTTGGGCCTTGCCTGGACACGCACAACATTCCCCCTACTTCACGACATCTGGGCGAAGGAAGGGGCTACAGAACAGATGCTGAGCAGGTCAGGCAAGACAAGAGTGCCAGGAGGGCCCAGGTGGAGTTTGCAACAGTAAATAGGTTTGTGTCTCTTGCAGGATACTTCTCCTGCATGAGTATGGTAAAGAATCTTCGAGAGAGACAGGGCAGGGGAGGCCGAGGTGGCTAGGTTAAGAGAATGGGCAAGCCTCTGTGTCCACGGAACACTGGCCTCCCTCCGGTAGACCTGGCAGGGGAAGGACAGAAGGGGGGAGACGTGGGGCTTCCAGAGAATAAGGCCGCTGAGTCCACCACTACTCTCATCCTCTCCTGGCTGGCTCTGTGAAACCTGTTAGAGATGGCTGCTCAGGGGATCTTGTCTTCGTGTAGGGATTTCTGATGTGGGACAGAGTATGGCAAGCCAAGTACCAAAGTTTAATGAGAAGAAGTGTACCTGGTAGACCACGCAGGTGTCTTAGGAAGCAGCTAAGTCAGTTGTGCTTATTTTGAACCAAAACTCAATCTTCATCCTAAATTCACAAGAAAATCATGAGGTTTCCCAGTGATGGCTTTGTCTGGCCACAGCCCCCAGGATTATTCACTCTATGATCTCTAAGACATACAAAAAACTCTCGATTTGGTAATATTTTCCTCATTTAAGAAAAAGGGGCCGGTGCTGTGGTGCAGCCGGTTAAGCCATGGCCTGTAGCACCAGCATAACATACAGGCCCCAGTCTGAGTCCCTGCTGCTCCACTCCTGATCCAGCTCCCTGCTAATTGCCTGGGAAAGCAGAGGATGGCCCACATCCTGGGGCCCCTGCATTCATGTGGGAGACCCAGAGGAAGCTCCTGGCTTTGGCCTGGCCCAGCTCTGGTTGTTGCAGCCATTTGGGGAATGAACCAGCAGAGGGAAGATAACTCTCCTCTCTGTCTCTCCTCCTCTCTCTGTAACTATTCCTTTCAAATAAATAAATCTTTAAAAAACTAAAGGCCATGTGTATACTGCAGCTTGCTCCATATCTGCTTATTCGATGCTTTATTACTAAGTCCAATATTCATTCTGTGTAACTCATTCTTTCATGTGTGGTCTGCTTTCTGCTTTTACGATGAGAAGTCACGGGCAGTGACTACTGCAAAGGTAGAAAGTTTGTGGAAGATCCTCAGTGCAATGGCAACCTGAGGCTCCATCATGACCCCAGGTACGCTACTGGACACTTGGATCCATGATGCAGGATTGCTCTGGCCCCTACACTCAAGGGCATGATGGCATTCTGCTCTCTGACAACTCTTTGCCCTGTGGTGTAGTTCTGGTCAGGTTTAGACCTGTTTCCTCTTAGGATTCCCAACATGGAGTGGTTCATCCTGCATATTTTCCTGCTTACTGGCACCTAATCATAAGGCCCTGAATCTTAAGGGTTTTATTTTATTTTTTTTACACTTAAAAAGATTTATTTATTTGAAAGGAAGAGGGAGACAGGCAGAGACAGAGCGCTTCCATCTGCTGGTTCACTGCCCAGATGGCTGCCAGGGCTGGACCACACCAGGCTAGGCTGAAGTCGGGAGCCTGGAACTTCATCTGGGTCTCCCAGGTGTGTGGCAGGCAGGGGCTGGGTAATTGGGCCATCTTCCGCCGCCCTCCCAGGTGCATTAGCAGGGAGCTGGACTGGAAGGAAGTGTGACTGCAGGGAACCACAGCTTAACTGGTTTGAATGGGTTCCCTTTATCTCAAGGGTCCTTACTATCTAATTAGATGATAATTCTGAATATCAGCTCGAATCAAACAGGCAACATGACGTGGCTTTAGCATTTATTTAGTGAGAAATATACAGGAAAGTGAGGGCTTTTTTTAAGTGAGAAAGGAGTTTAAAAGCGTGAGCTGAGGAGTCCACACTGGCAGAGAGCAGGCTGTGAGCCACGTGGGAGAATCCACGGGCCATAGCCATGTGCAGCAAAGTGTGTAGTTAGGAGTAGCCACAGGTAGCATAGCAAACAGGCAGGAAAGAGGTGACCAGAAGGCCGTGAGCCCAGGACAACACTCCTCCACATCTTTTATCTGCTTCCAAAAGGGGCGCAGTTATGTAATGCAATCAACAGGTGGGCATATACAGGTAGGAGCATGAGATCATGAAAGGGGGCAGGGGGCGTGGTTTTCCAGCTCATGAATCTAATTTAATCCTATCTGCCTGCCCAGACCAGTTGTACCACAGTACCAGCCCCAAAGGACTTATTTTAGAGTACTGGTCTTCGGTCACTTTACTCCATTCACAGAGCTCCGAGAGGAGTGAAATTGAACACTTATTTTTTCATGTTTAGTTTGAAATCTTTCTGAAACACTGAACTGCTGATTAATAATGCTGTATGCCTTAAAAGCTAGAATTCATCTCTGTACCCATCCTTATCTCGTCCAGAAAAATGGTACTTAGCAGGCACCAAACACACACATGGAATGAGTAATTGAGAAGTTAATGTACAAACCACGAAAGCACGAGACAAGGTATTTGCGTGGTCCTTTTGAAGTCCTCATCTTCGAAAACTGGAAGGAGGACTAAAATTCTTTTCTTTTCATAGCCAGTTAACTGAACATCCCAGGAAAAAGGGGAGAATTAATAAAAGTAGAGATTCTTGGGGTGATCTCTTGAGTGAGAACATTTAGAGGTAGACACTGGGATTCTGTATCTTTTGTGACAGCACCAGTTACAATGCAGCTAGTTTGCAGGGAACCAGATAATCTCTAGAGCCCCTTTCAGGGAAACATTGTTTGGTTCAAGTATTAGCTGGCTAACCTCTGCAACTCTTCTTGACTGTTCTGCCTCCCTCTTGTCCTCTTCACTCAGAACCTGCAGAGCCAGCCTCCGGTGATCTCCTCCACGGGCAAGCTCTCCTCTCGAAGCTCTAAGAGGCTCACACCTGTTTCCTTCAGGGATGAGATGACCTCACTGGCTCTGGTCAATATTAATCCCTTCACCCCCGAGTCTTACAGAAAGTTATTCCTTAAAAACAATGGCAAGAGAAAAACCCGAGGAGATCTGTAAGTACATAGATAACTACAATTTTGAACTGACTTTCCTTAGTTGATGGGTAACAAGAGTGTTAAAGTAGGAACAAGAATTCTATCTGGATGGAACTGAGATAATGTTTACACATTCCCCCTCCCTGAATGCCAATGTTGGTTTTAATCTGCTTGTCACAGAGATTCTAGAATCTTCCCATTCTGAAGTGCACTGTAGATACCTTCTCTTTAAAAGAGCAGGGCAGAGTAAGCAATAGATCTTGGATTTCCATTAGGAAGTTGAAATGGCTAAGGAATTGCATTCAAAGGGTGCATCTCTGACTTCCATTAGGAGGAAGTTGAATTGGCTATGGAATTGCATTCAAAGGGTCTCTTCAGGTTAATACAAGGCTAGCTGTTGGGGAAGGCATAGCTACACTTCGGAGAGCATATTGCGGCCTTGGCTGGAGCTTGTGTGACAGATAGTGAGGGTCACAGAAAGGATTTGGATTTTTCTGCAGGTAATGGAAGATTGAAGAGAAAGATAAGTGTTGCTTTCAGAGGTGCTACAAAGTGGAAAGCCAAACTTCGCTGATTCACAATGGCCACTTAATGTTAGAAATCCAAATAGATCGTATATGTTACTCAGAGACATTTCTTTCTTGAATACTTTTTAATGGAAGAGAAGTGCTTCTAAAAGATGGCAATCTTTTGGCTCACAAAATAAATGCGCGGCTACCAGCACAACATTTGCAGATCACTTAATGTGTGGGCTGTTTCTTTGGAATCGGTGACTCTATTAATATGAGATTGGAGGCCAGAATGTTTGCTCATCACCATCTTCTGAATCTCAAGTGAACATCAGCACAGCTACATTCAGCCTACTTGGTTTCCAAAACTTCTATTGGTTTTAGCTCTTTGGGAATCTTTGTAAACCACCAAGAAGAAAAGACAGCTCACTCGAATTCCTGGCAATTAAAGTGGTGACAGTTTAGTAATGTTTAACACTTCAGAGAAGGTATTTTTATCCCTCATTTTATAGAAGTATTACAACGTAGCATTAAAGTAACAAGTGTCCCCCTTTTCTAACCGCCTTTCCTTCCCTCTCCCCCCCCTCTCCTTTTCTGTTCCTCTCCCTCCCTCCCTCCATCTCTCCCCTCCACCCCATCACTCAATAGATTCTCTTTTTAAAAGAAAGATGGTTGTCACTGACTTGAGCTCTTTGAAAAGCAATTGAAAATATCTTAGCTAGGGTTAGAGGTCATTTTGTTCTACTTACTATCTGAGTGAATAAGGCCCAGGAAGGAAAGGGTGCTGGAAAGACAGAGCAGTGTGGCCGTTAGCGGTAAATTCTCTGGGTTAGACTGGTTTCAATTCCCAGTTACGCCACGTACCAATTACAGTACCCAAAGTTATCTTACCTCTCTGTGCCTTGGTTTCCTCATTTGGGGATAAAAATATCCACTCCATAGCTGCATATATGTTCTATGCTATTTCTTCCTGTTCTAAGTGTATAGGGTTCTACTTGCCTAAAACCCCATTCCTTTCATTCTTTATCTCCGCTTACAAATCTCTGTTCTAGGAAAGGTTTTAACTCTCTGACTTACGGGGTGCTGTCCATGGTGTCTCTTAATGCCTTGTTCTAATCCTTCCCTAGATTCTTATATTAAATTCTTGATGATCCCTGCCCCCAAGTATAAGTTGAAGAGGGGGGAGGAATTCCCTACAACCTAGAATAGAAACAAGTTCGTAGTTCATAAGTGCTAATCATACATTGATATAACTTTTTTTTTTTTTTTAAAGTGAGGAAGCTGGTCCGGAGGAAGCCAAGTTAGAGCAAGGGTTACCTGCCAAGGTGAGCATTGTTCTTCGGCCCTGCTGTCATAACAGATACTTAATCATGTTTTCCTCTCTCCCATCCTCTTTATTTCCTCTTGCCAAGCATTTATAGCTTTGTAAATGTGCATTGCAGATGAACTTATCTGGACTCTAGTCAAGGTCTATATTCTTAGCCAGTTCTTACTCTGCCAGGCAATGTCTGATATATATTGCTGAATCATTACCTTAAAGCATTTTTAAATTAATGGCTTCTGCTTGTATCTTTTTAAGTAAAAACTTTGTGTGGTATAGAAGTGAGGGTATGATCCACATATGGAAAATGGAGAAACATTGCATAGAGCTGCGTATTTACATGTAAAACTTTAGCTCTTAAATATCCATATTTATTGGCTTTTATAATATTTACCATCTTTGATCTAGTATCCTTCACCTGATAATCTAAGAAAACAGTATTGTAAATATTTCCCCTAGAGATGTTCATTGCATCATAACTGCAATCTCTAAAAAAAGGGTGGGAAGTGTTGAATGCCTAGTAATAGAGCGATAGCTAAGGTCATTATGGCTTTAAGTCAGTGTAAATTTAAAATTTAAGTCAGTGAATTGCCATTATAATGTTAATAAAATGAAAATATGCCTATGTTCCATTTCAATGTTTATTAAACTAAAAATTTAATATGTTGAATGATTACAATGATGTACTTCACATGAAGCATAGTATAACTACTGTTTCTTCAACAACTTGAATGCTGGGAATTTGGTGGTTTTGCCTTTTAGCTTCTGAAGTTTTTTGAAGCAAGTTTTATTTTATTTGAATAAATAAAATTGGTTAAACTTAAATATCTGCATTTGGCTTCTTTTTTTGTAAAGATTTATTTTATTTGAAAGACAGTTACAGAAAGAGGTAGAGCCAGAGAGAGAGGTCTTCCATCCCCTGGTTCACTCCCCAAATGACCACAATGGCCAGAGCTGAGCTGATCTGAAGCCAGGAGCCAGAGCTTCTTCCAGGTCTCCCACATGGGTTCAGAGGCCCAAGGACTTGGGCATCTTCTACTGCTTTCCCAGACTGTAGCAGAGAGCTGGGCCACCAGAGGAGCAGCCAGGACTTGAACCGGCGCCCATAGAGGATGCTGGCGCTGCAGGCCGGGGCTTTCACCTGCTGCGCCACAGCACCAGCAGCATTTGGCTTCTATGATTACCACTGATATAGAGGCCAGGGCGGGGCAGTTTTCCTTCATACACAAATGTTTGACTCATGGCTTCACTCCTTTACCCTTGAATTTTATTCCTAACTTATAAGTTGTCTCCTGGTTTTAGATAGAAATGCCAACAATATTTATTGAACATTCAGTTGTTCAAAGCATTGATTGTGTTTAGGTCCTTTAAGGTAAAAAAATTACACAAAAGTAATTAAGAACTTTATAATTTCAACATAATCTATACATAAATATGAAGCTAAAAGATGTGTACATGTGTATGTATATTTGGGCAAACATGATGTATATATACATACTCATACATGTATATTTAAAACATAATGGTTCTAGTGAAAAGAAAGATGTGGGTAGAAAAGATAGTATCTTAATATAGTTCTAGGCAAAGGAAGTAAGTGACTTAATGCTATGAAGGCAGGGAATAGTTTACGCATGTGAAAAGGGTGGGGTAGGTGGGTAAGTGGTTGGAGTTGGATTATTTGGTATCAGAGATAAAGGTGGTAGGTGGTGGATGTGCAACTGGTAGAAGGTCTTGAGTTCTGTTGCCATAAGTTTGAATTTTTCATGGGAAACAATTATGTGTCTGTGAAACTATGGTATAATTTTGCAAAAATAATTCGTACTGTTAAAGGAATTTGAGAGAAGACTAATAGCTGTGGCAAGTCCATACGTGGAGGGAAAAGAGACTTTCTAAGGGTAATGAAAATTACAGATCTTGCTGATGAAGTGATTATATTTGGATGCTGAAAATGAAGAACTAGTTAGTATCAAGGTTTTAAACTCTTACAGAAAAATTCTTGCTAATTAGAACATTGGGAGAATAAGAGTTTGGAAGATAAGTCAGCATGGATTTAGATTCATATAAATTTTGGAGATTTTGGTCAGATTTGTTTAAGAACTTCCTATGTGGTGGACATTACACTAAGATGTATAACATAATGTGTAATACATAATTATAATATACTTTACAAACATATTTATCCTCATGTAAGATTTTAAAGTATCTGGAGGCATAGCTGCTAATGAGAAAACTGATGGGAGGTCAGTGATTTGCCTGGGTTATTTCCATTCGGGGAGAAGAATGAGGTTGCTAGTTGGCCAGTATGGGGAGTGGCTGCTATGCTTCAGCACACGCTGAGTTAACCAGTTCAACGATTCTCTTCCACACACTCAGATTTTATTTCTTGAACCAGTAAGTTTATTAAGCTTGAGGTGGAAAAGCATCTCGACCTTGAAACGGGCGGGTAAGTGTCAAACAGGCAGAGAAGAGGTGGTCTTTGGTCTTAAACCTGACTCGCCCTGCTCCCTGCCATTCTTTCAGAGGGCATAAACTGCGTGTGAGAGGCATCCCTGTGGGAACGCACAGGAAAGAATAGTATGGCCAGAGGAAGATGCAAAGAAAATGTGAGAAATGCCATACAGAGTTGTGCGTAAGGTTACGAAGAACACACAGTGGTCAGCGATTAGACGGTGCTGCCATGGATGTTGACTCTACATTTGCCTCAAGAGTCTGAATTTAGAAACATTTAGGAGTGTAATTTGTTTCATGTTATTGCTCACAACACGTTTGGAAGAATTAAACTTCCTTTTTATTAAAATGTTTTAGAGATGCGTCCTGCGAGAAACCAACATGGATGCCCGTTATGAAAAGGAGTTCTTGGAGGTAGAAAAAATTGGGGTTGGGGCATTCGGTACAGTCTACAAATGTATTAAGAGGCTGGATGGATGTGTGTATGCAATAAAGCGTGCTACAAAACCATCTGCAGCATCTTCAAATGAGTGAGTACCTTTGAAATGTGTCAGAAATACAGACTTGGATTTGGAGAGATGTTTCTTGTCAAGATATTTAAAATAACACTGATATTAAAACATGACATTGCTTCTTTCTAAAAGTTTCCTGCTCTTTCCCACTACATGATGTTTCACTTTCATAACCTTTGAGTTTTTCAGATCAAAGTTGGTATTTTCTGAAATGTAGCATTTCAGATCATGTTTCATTTTGGGTGATTTCTTTGGCTTTTGCTCTGTATCACTTGGATTTTATTGCTTTGTAAATACAGATTTGCAGAATGAACTTCTGGTGCCTGTAGAGTTCACCAGGGATATTGCCAAATGGGAAGTTATTATTTATTTTGACAGAGTTAGAAAGACAGAAAGGTCTTCCTTCCGTTGGTTCGCCCCCCAAATGGCCACTACAGACAGCGTGCTGCACCGATCCGAAGCCAGGAACCAGGTGCTTCCTCCTGGTCTCCTATGTGGGTGCAGGGCCCAAGCACTTGGGCCATCCTCCACTGCCCTCCCGGGTCACAGCAGAGAGCTGGCCTTCAAGAGGAGCAGCCGGGACAGAACCGGCGCCCCAACCAGGACTAGAACCCGGGGTGCTGGCGCCTCAGAGGATTAGCCTGGTGAGCCGTGGCGCCGGCCTGGAAGTTATTGTTAAATCACTGGTCTTTCTCTACTTTGCATAAATAATAAATTCAATAGTTAAGTTTCAGAGGCAAGAGCAATTATTAGTGGAAGTTTTTATATCATTCCCAGAATTAAATGTTCAAAAGTTCTTTGTTGTAAGGATTCAGCCAATGCTTTTTATGAACTGACGTAATATTGAGCATGTTGAATCTGAAATTACATTATAGCTTTGGAATTCATTTTTATACTGAAATTCATCCAGTACTATATTTTACCTTTCTCTGGGGCTTTCCTAATCCATACTCGATTTCTCTACTTAATGTTGTTCCTGTGACTACATTTTGTTTAATAGTGAACCTCATGACTGTATAACCCTCACAGAAGAGACACAGACCCTGTTACACAATGTCCACAATCATGCTTGTTATGCCCATTAAGGTTTTTTGATTATTTTATAGTGAAATTAAGACCCAAAGTTTGCTTGCCATTGAGGCAGTGACCACTCAAGGCTTCTCTACATATGTTAGAGTCAGAAGAATGGTACACTTTGGTACCAGCTCAACCAAGGTTCTGGTCATTGATGCAATGTTAGCAGTGTGACTTTGGGCTGGTCACTTACTTTCTACAAACCTCATTTTTTCCATGGTTTTAAAATAGATAGCTATGAAGACTAGAGAGTAAGCAAGCAGTAAGCACTTGATGAATGTTCTGCCATTGTTAGTAATGCCCCACAGATTGTCCTTTAAAACATTTAATGTGTATTATCTTGCTTGGTTTTCTCAGTGCTTTTCTGTCTCCTAGGAATTCGGATCTGCGGGAAGTGTATGCCCATGCAGTGCTTGGGCATCACCCCCATGTGGTGCGCTACTACTCTGCATGGTCAGAAGATGACCACATGATCATTCAGAACGAATACTGCAATGGTGAGTATGGTGACCCTCTATCAACAAAGAGGGAGATGAGCTTCCCAGGTCTTCAGAGATAAGCTTTGCCTCCCCCAAATCTTATGACAAGTATAGCAGAGTCATACCTTAAAGTCTGTGCTACAATCTTGAGTGGACAGCTGGAGAAAATCTGAGTTGAAAAGGAATTTCCAGGCTTATACTCTTATCAAATTTCTTTCAGATATATGAAGCTGAAGAATAATATCACTCTTTTCACACTTAATACTTAGAAAACTTCTTATGCTAGTATTTAAATGGCAAATCTTTTTTTAACCATTTGCTGCATATTCTGAGTGATACACACATAGGTACATTGAAGGTAAACTGCCTTCATCATGCTTTGGTTTGCACAGAAAGCTTTTGAATAATTTTCAGATAGACTCTTAAATAGGAGGATTCTTCCTGGTTCTTACCTTTGAGCTCTGGTGTTCCCACCAGAGTAGGTGCACGGGCTGGGAAGCTGGAGAAGACTTCATATATTCTGTCCTTGAGAGACACGCATACCGAGTACCTGGTAACCCTTTTCTCTCTACTTGGATCATAAAGAGCAGTCCTTCGGTTTATCACATTTATAATTTGTTAAACAGTCAATACAACAGTAGAATAGAAAGTGCTACAAACTGAGTAGAAGTGTGCTCTTGTTCTAGAAGGAGCAACGCATACTCTGGCCACAGTAATATTTCATCACCACACCCCTCTCCCCCAGGCACATTCACACGGTTCCTTTCATGATGCAGTTTGTTTTAGCAACTGCTGTAACCACCAGGTGATCTGAATTTCCAGCCTGGCTTGTGAGGACACTGATTACAGTTCATTACACAAATGAAGTAAGTTACTGAATAATACTGTACAATGCTAGAAACATGGAGAATAGTGCATACGTTCTACATAATCTGGAATTTTTCTTATTCCTTATTCTCTTGTAGCCTTGTAATTTTATAGTATTTTTTCTTATAAGCATACCAAAAATTCCTTTTGCTTATGATAGTCTCTCTGAGGAAACATGGATCACTTATGCTGATGATTGGAAATTTGAGACTTTTCTTAATCTCTTCGTAATTCCTACTTATTGCAACCTGAGATTGCTCTTTTTTCCCCTCCCCTCTCTATGGGCAAGATCGATTTCCGTACCTTTTAGCTATTAACAACTATTGCATGAAATAAAAATTAATGAAGAGAATTGATTTTTAACCTGATCTGGGACAATGTTTCAATATTTTCCAAAAGAATAAGATGGGGTGATTGCTACTACTGAAATCACCTCTTCATCCATTTGGGCGTTTGAGGCGCATCTATAGGCTTGACTCTGTATGAGACCGAAAGGTAAACACTCTGGAAGGGAGACAAGTCCAGGGACGTTTACTTGTTCTGCAACAGCAAGTACACAAGGGACAATGTGGTGCAAAGCTGGCTGGCATGAGTGGATAAAAAGCAGAAGACACTGGGAGCAGGAGGTGGTGCGGCGAGCTGCAAGCAGCTGGGCTACACTCCAAGTCCAGCAGACCTTGCTTCAAAGCCCAGCTGTGCCACTTACTAGTTGTGTATCTGCTGAGACCCCACTTAACTCCACTGAGCTATGGGACAGCCATACTTACCTAAGGGAATAGTTTCAGGGGTAGTCTAGGCCAAATGTCAGCACAGTGTCAGTATCTCATACATAGTAAAAACTCAGTAACAGTTGTTATTAGAGGAGCCTAAGAAAGCTACATAAATGAGGCAAGACTTGATCTACACTTGGCAGAAGGATTTCTATTCATTTTATTAAAAATGGCAAGATCTTGGCCAGCACTGTGGCTCATTAGGCTAATCCTTCGCCTGCGGCGCCGGCACTCCAGGTTCTAGTCCCAATTGGGGCGCCGGTTCTGTCCCGGTTGCTCCTCTTCCAGTCCAGCTCTCTGCTGTGGCCTGGGAAGGCAGTGGAGGATGGGAGACCAGGAGGAAGCACCTGGCTCCTGACTTTGGATCGGCGCAGTACACTGGCCGTAGCAGCCATTTGAGGGGTGAACCAACGGAAGGAAGACCTTTCTCTTTCTCATTGTCTAACTCTGCCTGTCAAAAGAAAAAAAAGACAAGATCTCGCCCCATTTGCAGCTGAATAGTATTCCACTGTGTTAATGTACCACAGTATTTTTCCTCCACTCATCAGCTGATGGACACTTGGGTAGTTTCCATTTTTTGGCTATCATGAACAGTGTTAAAAAACATGGGCATATAGATAGCTTCAAGTATGACTTTTCATTTCCTTTTTTTTAAGATTTATTATTTGAGAGGTAGAATTAGAGGGAGAGACAGATCTTCTGTCTGCTGGTTCACTCCCCAAATGGCCGCAATGGCTGGAACTGGGCCAATCTAAAACCAGGAGCCAGGAGCTTCTTCCGGGTTTCCCAAGGGTGTGTACAGGCCCAAGCACTTGGGCCATCTACTTTCCCAGGCCATATCAGAGAGCTGGACTGGAGCAGAAGCTGGAACTTGAACTGGCACCCATCTGGGATGCCAGCGCCACAGGCAGCAGCTTTATCCACTAGGCCACAGCACTGGCCCCTGATGTCCATTTTTGGCTGCAGCATATAGTAGTTCTAGTTTTTTTTTTTTTTTTTTTTTTTTTTAAGGGAAACTCCATGTTTTCCGCAATGACTATGCCAATTTACAATCCCATCAACAGTGTAAAAGGGCTCCCTTTCCTATACATCCTCTCCACCTACTGTTAGCTTCACTCCAGTTAGATTGGCTCTTAGGAAAAAGATATATCCATTGTTCTTCCTGATTTGCATTTCTGATTAATGATTTTCTTTTTTTTAAAGATTTATTTATTTGAAAGCATTACAGAGGCAGAGAGGGGAGAGAGGCAGAGGCAGGGGGGGAGAGGCGGAGAGGTTGGTTCACCCTCCAATGGCCGCCGCGCTGATCCGATGGCAGGAGCCAGGTGCTTTTCCTGGTCTCCCATGGGGTGCAGGGCCCAAGCACCTGGGCCATCCTCCACTGCACTCCTGGGCCACAGCAGAGAGCTGGCCTGGAAGAGGGGCAACCGGGACAGAATCCGGCGCCCTGACCGGGACTAGAACCCGGTGTGCCGGTGCCGCAAGGTGGAGGATTAGCCTAGTGAGCTGTGGCGCCTGCCCCATGTTATGTTCTTAATGGAATTAGACTTAGAATCAATTTTACTATAATTACTAACGACCTATAACTACTAGCTTGACACGGAAATGGAAATAATCACCATTACAATATTAGCTATACAATAGGGCTTATTGGCCATCTGGTTAATATTAGGTAAAACTTGAAATGTTAGTTGGTACATCCTCAAGGTAGAACAGCCACTTACTGGATACTTGAGATACTCATTTTCTTTTCCTTTTTAAAAGCCCTTTAATTCTTCATATTTGTAATACAGACAGCAGATAATATCATGCTTTGTAATAACACTGAAGTAATCTAGTTTCAAGACTTCAGTCCAATTAATAAGGAATTTGAATATTTGTCATGTTTTCACCTGTAAGACTTATGTGTTTTTTTTTCATTTCGTGGGTCTCTTTTTTTTTTTTTTCCCCAGGTGGGAGTTTGCAGTCTGCCATATCTGAAAATGCTAAGTCTGGTAATCATTTCCAAGAGCCAAATCTCAGAGACATTCTTCTACAGGTTTCTATGGGACTCAGATACATCCATAACTCTGGCATGGTACACCTGGACATCAAACCTAGTGAGTGTGGTCCCTTCTGCTCTTCCTGTCACATTTTTTTTAAAGATTTTTTATTTGAAAGGCACAGTTAGAGACGAGATGGGACAAGAAGAGACGACACAGATCTTCCACGGCTCCAATGGCCAGGGCTGTGCCAGGCTGAAGCCAGTATCCCAGAGCTGCTTCTGGGTCACCCACATGGGTGCAGGGGTTCAACCACCTGGGCCATCTTCTGCTTTCCCAGGGACACTAGCAGGGACATGGATCAGAAGTGGAGCAACCAGGACTTGAACTGGCATCACAGGTGGTGGCTGAACCTGCTACACCACAACGCCGGCCCCTATTTTGTTCTTGCCCATCATCAACACCTGTGCCTGAGGGTCTGTTGATTGTCACAGGTAGTATCTGCTGGCAGAACCCCTTTCTTCCATTTGTGTCCCTTACAGAAATCCAGTCAAACAGCTATTAACAAGTCCCTGTTTGGGCCTAGAGGTCAGAGAGGGAAAGACTGTTTCCTATGTAGTGAGGCAAAAATCAGAAAATGGATACGTCATGTACTACATAGATAACAGATTGAATGTTGTGTTGATGACTAGTGCTATACTTTCTGATTTCAATGATCAAAGTAAGCAGAAACGAGTGGTTTTGTCATTTGCTGATTTGAGACTACAGTGCCCTGCTACCAGCCTGTTAGGGTGGGGAACCTTTGCAGTTCAGCGTAAACAGATGTTATATTAACCACTTGCTGTTCTGCAGTGATACAAGAAAAAAGAATCTTAGGGGTGTAAAACCTGAGGAATCATTACTTTTTGTCTATTCTGTATTTTCAGGTAACATCTTCATTTGTCATAAGGCGCAAAGTGACTCCACTGAAGTCCCAGAGGAGGTTGAAAACGAAGCTGACTGGTTTCTCTCTGCCAGTGTGATATATAAAATTGGTGGGTTTGCCTTATACCCCACCAGTAACTGTCAACACTTACTCCAATTCTAAGAAAGACGTGCTTTTAAAGAACTCTTTTCTTTTTCTTGTTAGGTGACCTGGGCCATGTAACATCCATAAGTGAACCGAAAGTGGAAGAAGGAGATATCCGCTTCCTGGCTAATGAGATTTTACAAGAGGTACAGATGAGGGGAATGGAGAGGAGTTTGTAGTCCACTGACACTTTTGACTCTAAAACCAAGGCTCACAGTGCAAAACATGAAAAGTATACATCCACCACTTCAACTTGTAACATAGACCAGACAGGAGAGAGATTCCCAAGTCGAGGGGAAATCTGACTCAGTCAAGGATGAAACAGTATCTGTGCAGTGCTTTCTAAGAGTCCTTTGCTGCTTCTACTTTTTCTGGGAGTTGCTAACCCCGTGGATTGCCTACATGAACAAAGCCTGTCCTTCAAGTCCACGCTGTCCCAGCCCATCTTTAGTCACTGTCCTTCTCCTGGGATGTCTGTTCAATCACACTGTGAAAGATTAACTTCCTCGTAGGTGATAATTAGGAAAAGAAACGAGTCTGTTCTTTCTGTGATCAACCAATTTATGCATCAAGCCTTTTCACGTCTGACGGAGCAAGACAGTGCTAGGATTCTGCCTTGGACTCTCCGAGCACGTCAGTGTTAATTGGGTAGATCTGTGCTCCCTCTCTTTTCTATAAATAAACCACCAAGTACAGTGAATGTAACCTTCTCCGCAGTATTTGCTTAGAGCTTATAAACATTCAAGTGGACCTCTCCTACCAGGTATATTTTAGTTTAGGCTCGCTCTGCTTGGAAAACTAACTGGCCTTCCTATCTTCTGTTTTGAAGGATTATAAAAACCTCCCCAAAGCAGACATATTTGCCTTGGGATTAACGATCGCAGTCGCTGCAGGAGCAGAGTCGCTGCCTGCCAACGGAGCTGCGTGGCATCACATCCGCGAGGGTAACCTTCCAGACATCCCTCAGAAACTCTCTGAAGACTTCCAAGATCTGCTTAAGGTGACAGCTCGTGAGATGGAGACGAGGAAACGCCTCT
The DNA here is from genome assembly GCF_964237555.1 of Oryctolagus cuniculus. Classification (NCBI taxonomy): domain Eukaryota; kingdom Metazoa; phylum Chordata; class Mammalia; order Lagomorpha; family Leporidae; genus Oryctolagus; species Oryctolagus cuniculus. The sequence continues at coordinate 182,349,187 of NC_091434.1, read as the reverse complement.
TTTTTTTTTTTTTTTTTAATTGTGCCAGCAAGTAGTCAGAGAAAGGAAAAAGGAGATGTTGCTAGTATCATTAATGGAAGGAATAAAGAGGCAAGACCATGACTAGGAATACCAGAAGATACAGGATGGATTTTTAAAAACTTAAGGAAACAATGTAACAAAGTCCTTCATGTTAGACTAAAAATCTTGCTGTGTTTTCTCCTTTTCCCTATCTAACTACCCTGTGAAATGGGAAGCTGACATGTCATTCTGCAGTTGAGGAAATCAAGGCTTAGTCACTCCTTGACTCTTGCATTTGCTTAACTCCAAAATCAAAAGTACTACTCCAGAGTTCTAGCTACTGCCAATGGTACTGGCCACTATATTTCTAAAAGAATGAGTTTTGAGTGTATATAGGAAAGTGTAAGCTTCTTTGTTGGTAACTGACAATGCCACCAATTATTTCTTCCTGAAAGAAAGGCATAATGTCAATTCAGAAATATGTATGCTATTTGTACATATTTGAGTATCTGTAGGGACAAAATGGGAGGGTATTATGTGGAAACAAAGATTATCAAAGCTAATACTGTCAAGAAGCTGAGAATCATACCAAGAAAGTAAAATATGACTTACTTCCTAACTTAGGGAATAGGATTGGTTAGGATGCCTAAAATCTTATATCTACTGACTTGAATTTCACTGTTTAGTGGAACACTTCAAATGCAGCTATGACCTTGTTTTCCTTCCTGTTTCTGTTTGCTTTCCTGGAAGAAGGAAAGCCTCTCCTTACAGTCATCTTTGGTTCATAATTTTTCATCTACTCCTACGTGGAGCTGCTCATAGAATGAGCTGGTACCTACTGAGTACCTGTATGCTGGCCCTGTGCTAGACAACACTGTACATATATTAATTCATTTAATTCTCACCATCATCCCAGAAGGTAAACATAACTGTCACAAATTTCAGGAAAGGGAAACTGAACTTCAGCAAAGTTTAGAAATTAAAGGGCAGAGCTGGCTCTAAACTTGGTCACCAAAACAAAGATTTTTCTCATGTGACATTATTAATTGCTATACATAGTGAGATTTTCTACATTCAAATCATCGTGGGTTACAGACATCTGATACCATGAGGTAAATGCTTTAGGAATATTGCCATGGTAGGTGTGAAAAAGGAGCATGAGGTAGCAGAAAATGGGTTGAAATAAGAGTTGGGAAAAGAAGGGTTTGGTTTTGGTCCTTCCAATAACTTGGATAAGTCACTTTCTACCTCAGGCCTCAGTTTCTTCCCCTGTTAAAATTAAAGCATTAGAATAGTTATACAGCCATTCAGCTCTAAAACAGGATACTTAGAGACAAGTTAAAGATGTAGACAACTGATGCTACCAGACACGGAATATCCTCTTGTCCAAGGTAGAGCTAAATTTTCATCTGTTTCCTCTGCCTATTTCTCCCACAAAATCCACTCACAGAACCTGGGTTGGAATGGGCTTGAGTGGGAAGGCTTTCCCAGTAATGAAGCTTCTGTGTTCTTTTTGGCCACCTGACATCAGGAAATGATCCATCCTGATCCAGAAAAGAGACCTTCTGCGGCCGTTCTGGTCAAAAACCGAGTTCTGCGGCCGTCCCTGGGGAAAGCGGAAGAGCTCCAGAAGCAGCTGAACTTGGAAAAGTTCAAGATAGCCACACTGGAAAGGTAGTCTCGGTGTTCAGTCTCAGGTCTGCTGTGCCTTCTCTAGGGACCCGAGCTTGCATGCAAGGGGACCTCAACAGTTGTGTGGAATTAGAAGATAAGTTAGGGGTGGGCATTTGGTGCAGCAGTTAAGACATCACTTGGGATGGCTGCATGGCTGTATCCCATGTCAGTACTTATGTTCTAGTCCTGGCTGCATTCCCAATTCTAGCTTCCTGCTGCTGTGCACCCTGGGATGCAGCCAGGGATGGCCCAAGTAGCTGAGTCCCTGCTACTCCTGTGGGAGAGCTGGACTGGGTTTCCCTGTCAGCCTGGCCCAGCCCTGGCTACTGAGGGAATTTAAGGAGCGGGCCAGCAGGTGATAGCAGTCCCTGTGTTTGTCTGCTTCTCTGCCTTTTAAGTACATTTTTCAAATAAATTAAATTTTTTTTTTTTTTTTTTTTTTTTTTTTTTTTTTTGACAGGCAGAGTGGACAGTGAGAGAGAGAGACAGAGAAAGGTCTTCCTTTGCCGTTGGTTCACCCTCCAATGGCCGCCGCTGCAGCCGGCGCACCGCGCTGATCCGATGGCAGGAGCCAGGATCCAGGTGCTTTTCCTGGTCTCCCATGGGGTGCAGGGCCCAAGCACCTGGGCCATCCTCCACTGTACTCCCTGGCCATAGCAGAGAGCTGGCCTGGAAGAGGGGCAACCGGGACAGAATCCGGCGCCCCGACCGGGACTAGAACCCGGTGTGCCGGCGCCGCAAGGTGGAGGATTAGCCTATTGAGCCACGGCGCCGGCTCAAATAAATTAAATTTTAAAATTTAAAAAGATAAGTTTATTGTGATCAACTTTGAAATCTATGCATAGATTTTTCATGACACCTATATTCCATGCACTTAAAATGTTTTAAAGAAACATTTATTTGAGAGGCAGAGTGAGAGAGTGAGTTCCTATCCACTGGTTAACTTCCCAAATGTTGGCAGTGGCTAAGACCGGGCCAGTCTGAAGCTAGGAGCCTGGAACCCAACCACCCGAGCCATTACTGCTGCCTACCAGAGTCTTGCGTTAGCAGGAAGCTGGAGCCAGCTACTGAATCTACATATTCTGATATTGGGTGTGGTTGTCTTAATTCCTAGGCTAAATGTTTTTGCCTCCATGAATTTTTTTTTAAAAATTCTTGTATTTATTTGAAAGAGTTAGAGAGGAGTGGGGGCCTGGGGGAGAGAAGGAGAGAATTTCCCATCTGCTGGTTCACTCCCCAAATGGCTGCAAAGCCAGGGCTGGGCCAGACCAAAGCCAGGAGCCAGGAGCTTCTTTCAGGTCTCCCACATGGGTGCAGGGGCCCAAGCACTTGCACCATCTTCTTCTGATTTTCCCAGGGCATTATCAGGGAGCTGGATCAGAAGTGGAGCAGCTGGGGCTCAAAGCAGTGCCCATATGGGATGCTACAGGCAGTGACTTTACCTGCTACACCACAGTGCCAGCCCCTCCTCCATGAATTCTTTGAAGATCCTTTATGCATGGATTTCAAAATCCTTTTGCACCAAAACAAGCTTATTTTAATTCCATTTCCCACAGACCTTCTGGAAAGACCCTCATATTCAGCTCTATAATACATAGGTCCCTGCTCATGAGGAGGCTGGCAGCACAAGACTCTTTAAGTATGAGACTAGGAGGCTCTGTGACTAAGCTGCTTGAGAGAGAATCCCAGCTGACGCACAGGAAGCAAAGTGAGGACTACAAAGAACTTTGACTATAACTGGTAGAGAAAAACTAGGATTCTGAGTGACAGCAGGTAACATAATGTAGGAGAACCAAAGGATAGGTGGATAGACCCCCGTTAGAAACCTGTTACATTTCAGGGGTGAGCAGGATAGACCCCTGTTAGGAACCTGTAACATTTCAGGGGTGAGCAGACAGATACTGTCCTGGCACACAGTTAGAGAAAAAGAACTTCTGAGCAAAGAAAGCAAGTCAATCTCTTATTCACGGAGGCTTGTTTTTATGCATGCCTCCATTGATTAATCCAGTCCTCCATTAAACCACTGGGTATCAATTAAATGGGGTGAGGTTGGGGAAAAGGTACAGGTAGTGATGTCTGAGCAGCATCTGAAGGAAAGTTTACAAGATCATATTTTCAGTAATGTACAGTATGTAATAAAAGGAGGGAAAGAAAAACGGTCTTTGCTTAAATTAAGCTTTGAGGTACAACTTACTATGGGTACGTAACCCACCTTGGAAAAGTTAGCATGAAGAGTCCCAAGCTGCTTGGCTGGCCATAAGGCTGCTGAGATTCTGGGCATCCAGTGAGGTCTTGCTAGTAAGCCAGAGGCAATGTTTTTGCTCCAGGTTTGAGTCCTACTCTCCCATGTAATAAGGTATGGTTGTATGCACATATACTTGTGTGCAAAGAATGTAAGCTCCTCTTAATGTCTGGCATGTACATCCTGTGAAGCCAGCTACGGAGGCACAGGTGCTGTCAGCCAGTGCCAGTGCTGGGCCTATGGCACTTTGAGGTTGTGTGAATCGTGGGTTGACACTTATTCTGGAAGGGGCTGGCTAGTAAAATTGTTCTTGTAGGCCATACGATCTAATGTAATGACTCAGCTTTGTAGTTGAGTTTGCTGTTTTAGTGTGCATGTGCTGTTCTAATGTGAAAACAGCCATTGACAATATATATCTGATTATATATAAGAACCAATGGCAGGCCAGATTTGACCTGCAGCCTGTGGTTTGTTGATTGCTGTAGCTTCTCAGTTAGCCTGAGGAGTTGTTCACTTAAAGACCACTTATGCTGCAATCAGTGAGATCTGGAAACGGAACCCAGCATGTGTCATGACATGGGTGAGCCCGCCTTTCTATGAAGCTTGCATTCAGAACTGAATTTTATACAGCTCAGACTTCCTTCTACAATACTGAAATAAGAACATCTATGTGCTAGTTTTGGTCTGTGGTTGGATGTGAAGTAACATATGCTTTCCCACTTTCACGGCAGGGAACTGAGAGAAGTGCAACAAGTCCAGTCCCCCCAGGGAAACAGCTCCCACAGTGACCCTGAGGTCTCTGGGACGCCTACAGGATCAAGAAGCACAAAACGCCTGGTGGGAAGAAACAGTGCCAAGTCTTCAAGCTTTACCCTAGGGGAATCTTCCCCATAGGAGCTCCTTCAATACCAACCATATAGCCTCCAGTAGATAGATGCTGACCATCTCAGCCTTCCTCTCACACGTGGAAAAACTAATCAACTTGAATGCCCAAAGATCACGGAAGTCATCCTAGTTTACCACTTGTAGCCAAGATCTTTAAGCTTTTAAGGCTTCCTATTACTCATGGTCCCTGGGGCTATAATTGGTAGCCATTTGCCTTATCTACTGCCATATTCCAAACACCACTTATCAACTTATTTGGTTCTCAAATTTTTTGGATGAGCAATGGGAAACATGGGCTTTGAGTTGCAAAACGAAAAGGAAATGGCTCTTGAGGCTGGCTTATGGACGACTAAACGGTTGTTGTTGCTCATTCCCCCCACATCCCAGGATGTGGTTTTGGTTTGCAGGGATGGGGTACAGGAAAACGTGCCTGGGTTTCAACAGTGCTTCCCGGTTATGTGATACTGCTTCTGAAAGAATTCCTAGTCCCTTCGAGCAAGTAGTCCTGATATTTTCTGGGTGGAGAGAAATCCCTTTCTCTGATACTGTATTTACTAAACGAAGGCCTCACCGTTGTGTGAGGTGGTAGAAGTCAAACTCCTTGAGCTGGTGGCTGTGGACAAGAGCCGGCAGGCAGAGCTTCCGTGGTTTACCGTGGCTGTTACCCCTCACTGTCTGCCCTGACCCTCCCCTGGGTGTTCTTAGTGGCTCTGACTTTCTAGGTGTGACCAATGCCTCCTGGTTTTATCAGAATTTGACTTTTTTCCCCTGTAATTTTATCATTTTATTCAGATTCTTTTCTGTTTTTAAAGAAATAGGGTACTTGTAAATAAAGGTTTTTATCTTGTTCAAAGCGGAACATGGGTAAAAGACTTTTCTTGGTAATACATAACAAGAGACTGAAAGTTTATATTGGCAAATGCTCTGGGAGTGAATTGGAGTGAGAATCAAGTAGGTCAGCAGTAACATGTCTGGCAGCAATGCAGCTTCAGAGGGGCCAAAGCAAGTGGTGGTCAGGCTTTGCCATAAAAAATGTTGGTCATAAAAGTACTCTAATTCCTCTTTGTCATCTTTCAAATTTTATTTTTTGAAAAGGGATGGGGAGGGGGGTGAGATCTCATCTGCTGTTGTATTCCCCAAATGCTTGCCACAACTGGGATTGGACTGACACCAGAAGACGGGAACTCAATCCAGGTCTTTTTTTAAGATTTTATTTATTTACTTGAGAGGTAGAGTTACAGTGAGAGGGAGAGACAAAGGTCTTCTGTCCACTGGTTTACTCCCCAAGTGGCCACAATGGCCGGAGCTATGCTGATCCAAAGCCAGGAGCCAGGAACTTCCTCCCGGCCTCCCACGAGGGTACAGGGGCCCAAGGACTTGGGCCATCTTCCACTGCTTTCCCAGGCCACAGCAGAGAGCTGGATTGGAAGAGGAGCAGCTGAGACCAGAACCAGCCCCCATATGGGATGCCGGCACTGCAGGCGTAGGATTAACCCACTGCATCATGGTGCTGGCCCTTCAATCCAGGTCTAGTGTGTGGCACGGACCCGACCACTTAAGCCACTACCTGATGCCTTCCAAGGGGGCACAGCATCAGGAAGCCGGACTTGGAGTAGAGCCAGGACTCAAACGCAGGTGTAGCAACAGGGGATCTGGGTGTCCCATTACTGCTGTGCCATCTTAACTGAGGTAATCTTTTAGTGATTAAGAGCTTTTCTGCTACCTTATTTCTCTTCCCTTCACTTTTAAAGATGGTTTCCAAAAACTGAATAATCATATAAATTGTCAGAACAGCAATTTTTTCCATGCAACTAAGTGTAATATGGCTCCACAGCCCATTCTTGTTTACTGCTATTTCTGTTTACTGGACGTCATTCGAGTTTTAAAATGAGTTTAGTGTGGAGTGAGCGTTTGGTGTTAGATGCCCCTGGCCCATACTGGAGTGTCTAGGTTTGACAAGGAGCTCTAGCTCCTGCCTCCAGCTTCCTGCCAGTGCAGACCCTGCAAAAGTAGTGATGATGGCTCAAGAAACTGGGTTCTTGCCACCCACGTGGCAGATCCGAATTGCACTCTCGGCTCCAGCCCTGGCTGTTGTGAGCATTGGAGAGAGAATTAGTGGTGCTGGAGTATCCTCCTCTCTCACACACCCTTTCAGCTCTTACCAGCCCCCTAGCTCACATACCCAGGCCATTTCTTCTACAGTAGAGTGAAAGGTCAACCACGAAGTCTAAGCTGGAAAATGCACATTATTGGCCGGCGCCACTGGCGCCGCCATAGCTCACTAGGCTAATCCTCCACCTGCGGTACCGGCACCCCGGGTTCTAGTCCCGGTCGGGGCGCTGGATTCTGTCCCGGTTGCCCCTCTTCCAGGCCAGCTCTCTGCTGTGGCCAGGGAGTGCAGTGGAGGATGGCCCAAGTGCTTGGGCCCTGCACCCCATGGGAGACCAGGAGAAGCACCTGGCTCCTGCCATCGGATCAGCGCGGTGCGCCGGCCGCGGCGGCCACCGGGAGGGCGAACCAACGGCAAAGGAAGACCTTTCTCTCTGTCTCTCTCTCTCACTGTCCACTCTGCCTGTCAAAAAAAAAAAAAAAAAAAAAAAAAAAAAAAAAACCCACAATGAGCAAACTACCAGCATGTTAAGGTCACTAAGCTCAATTTGTAGTATTTGACTGTCGCTTGGCCACGGAAAGTCAGACACGGCAGCTCTCAGCGGAAACGCGAAGGGACCACGACTGGACTGCAGGCCTCTGCGTGTTCTGCAACGTCGCGGGTTTCTCTAGGTGGCCAGCCCTCGGCCCTGGCTCATCCCGGCAGCATTAGGAGGCCGGGGCGGGGCTACGCTCGCATTCGCGTTCTCCGCCGCCTCCTGGCGTTGTGCTGGGAACGCTATCGCAATTGCATTAAACACTTGAAGTCGGCCGAACTCGCCACCGGGCGGCGTCGATCCAGCGCCCGGAACGCCCGAGTTCCGGAAACGCGTTTGCAGCGGTTGTGGCCGGCACCATTTCCACGGAGCACGCCTGTGACTTCCTGTTTCCTCTTTCGCGAGCAGAGCTTCCTGCGTGCACCGGAAGTAATCCTAGGGCTGGAGGCCGTCGGCTGGAGCGCCGGGTGAGGGCGGGCGGAAGCGAGGACGCGCGCCGTGTGCGGGGCCGGGTGCGGGGCCGCGTCCGTGTCTGGCTGTTCCCGCGCGGGCGGACGCGCGTGCGGGGTGTTCCCAGCCCACGTGCGTTGCTGGGTGGGAGCGCAGCCCTCGGGAGAGCGCGCGGGCACCGTGGTGGGGCGCCCGGGGTCCCCGCGGCGCCTTGCCCTGTGCTGACGGGAATGGACCGGACTTGAGTCTGATGACAGCAGCAGCCGTCGCGTCTCGCTGTGCACGGGCGACGGCCTCGGGGCTGGGGAGGCTCGGCAGTGAGTGGGTGGGGTCTCGTCTCTGCCCCGAGCTCGCGTGTTAGTGGGATTTGAGAAGCCCGCGGGTTGAGGTGGAACTGACCACTTTTTGGACGGGTTGGAGGAAAAGGAAGTTAAGTGGGCTCAGAGAGACTCGCAGGTGTGTATGTTAGTGGGGGGGGGCGCTGCCGGACGCGCGGGATGGCGCGCGGGTGCGGGGTGCGGGTGCGGGCGGGGATGACGCGCGGGTGCGGGGTGCAGGCGGGGATGGGGCACCGGGCAGGGATGGGGCTCCGGGCAGCGCGGGAGGGGGGGGGGGTGGAGCGCCGGGCAGCGCGGGGTGGGGGGGAGGGTTGGGGCACCAGGCAGGGATGGGGCACCCGGCAGGGGTGGCGCCCCGGGCGGCGCGGGGACAGGGGTGGAGCACTGGGCAGTGCGGGGTGGGGGGGATGGCGCCCCGGTCAGGGATGGCGCCCCGGGCAGGGATGGGGCACCCGGCAGGGGTGGCGGCGCGGGGAAAGGGGTGGAGCGCCGGGCAGCGCGCGGGGGGGGGGGGGGGGGCGGGGATGGCGCCCCAGGCAGTGCGGGGACAGGGGTGGAGCACCGGGCAGGGATGGCGCCCCGGGCGGCGCGGGGACAGGGGTGGAGCACCGGACAGTGCGGGGACAGGGGTGGAGCGCCGGGCAGCGCGGGGTGGGGGGGATGGCACCCCGGGCAGGGATGGCGCCCCGGGCAGGGATGGGGCACGGGCAGCGCGGGGGCGAGGATGGCGCGCGGTTGCGGGGTGCGGGCAGGGGTGGGGCACCGGGCAGGGGTGGCGTCCCGGGCAGGGATGGGGCACCGGGCAGCGCGGGGGCGGGGTGCGGGCAGGGGTGGAGCGCCGGGCAGCGCGGGGGCGGGGTGCGGGCAGGGATGGGGCACCGGGCAGCGTGGGGGCGGGGATGGCGCGCGGGGGCGGGGTGCGGGCGGGGATGGCACCCCGGGCGGGGCGGGGACAGGGGTGGAGCACCGGGCAGTGCGGGCAGGGATGGGGCACGGGCAGCGCGGGGGGGGGGGGGGATGGCGCCCCGGGCAGGGATGGGGCACGGGCAGGGGTGGCGTCCCGGGCGGCGCGGTTGCGGGGTGCGGGCAGGGATGGGGCACAGGCAGCGCGGGGTGCGGGCAGGGGTGGCGCCCCGGGCGGCGCGGCCCTTGCCCTTGCCGTGGGATGTAATGCGCGCTCTTCTTTCCCTTCAGGACCGGCAGAGGTAGACTGAGAAGAGCAGCCATGTTTCGGAGGCCTGCGTTACAGGTAGCCGCTGCCGTCGCCCGGCGCGGAGATGGTCCTTGTCAGCGCTGGGGGAGGCCCCGGGAGCTCACTGTCCCCTCCTGACGGGGCGCGGAGGGACTTGGCCGCAGGTGTTGCAGTCTGTCCGCGATATGGGGATCCGTGTGTAAGACGTGTGCTTGCGCCCGCGTCAGCGACCGGCGTCCTGTGAGGGCGGTGGGTCCCGCCCCGACCCGTCCTCCTTAGCGATGCGCCCTCATCTCCCTGGGCGAGGCGCTCGCTGTGTCCACTTCCCTCTCGGCACCGCCGGCCCCGTCAGCAGCCATGCGGCCAGCCTGTGCCGGCCTGTGCCGGCCACACTGCAGGCCCGTGGTCTCCCTCACAGCACCTCCTGACGAAGAACCCGCCTTCCGTGGAATTGTTGTCACCTTGTACCCACTTCTCACCCACTCTCGTGGGCTGAACGTGAAACACAGAAAGTCACTGTTGTCAGTAGTGGTGCAACTACGAAGTCCTTAGCTCCAAATAGGAGTTAACACTTCAATGTAAAAAGTATCGGGTTCAATAATGCTTGCCCTAGTTTTGTTTTTCTAATAGGCCTTGATTTTTATGTGCACAAAATAAGACTTTTCTATTTTATGAGACTTACAAACTTGGGCTTGTTAGAACAAATCAGTACGTTTCTGAAATTACGGCACAGGTACTGGTGACAGTTTGATTCTGTAGTATGCCATAACCTGCATCTTTTTTCTTTTTTCTTACCCATCCTTCACCCCTCATGTTGAATGACAGCATTGTACGGAGTCAGCAGTGCCCAGAACAGCTGTGTATTCCTGCCTCTGCGTAACCGTTTCTCTGGTGAAGTGGTTGGCTCTGAGTTCTGAGTGCAGATATGTGTCCTCGTATTGACAGTTCTGGAACGCAGTGTCCCTGAAGAGGCAGCAGAGGGCAGGGGGAAAACAGCTCGCAGTGTCAGGCAGCCAGGTTTCCAGTCATGGCTTCCTGCTGTTTCCTGCAAGCTCACGGGCAGGCTTTCCCTCTCTGAACTTCAGTGTCTTTAGCTTTAGAGTGGGTGATTTCATATCCCTTCTAGGTTTAGTCTGAGGATTAGTTGTTAACAGATACAGCACTTAGCAGCTGCTTAGTGATGATAGCTGATTAAGTGCTGTTATTATGAGGCCGTGACAGCCACATCTTTGTACTGAAAGGACCACATTTATTTATGGTAGACTATTATTCATTGATCCTTTGAAAGCACAGAATTCCCCATCAAATAATTATGGAACTCTACTGGGCTAAACTCAATACAGAGGCTCTTTAATTTTTTGCAATAGCCTTGTCTAGAGTATATGTTACTCAACACTTTTACTCATTTTGCTTTTTTTAAAGATTTATGTATGTATTTGAAAGGCAGAGAAAGATCTTCCCATCCACTGGTTCCCTCCCAAAATGGAAACAACAGCTGGGGCTGGGCCAGGCCAAAGCCACAAGCCAGGAGCTTCTAGGTCTCCCACAAGAGTTCAAGGGACCAAGCGCTTGGACCATCTCCCACTGCTTTTCTCAGGCACATTAGCAGAGAATTGGATTGGAAGTTAAGCTGCTGGGTCTTGAACCAGTGCCAGTATGGGGTGCCAGCCCTAGAGGTGGAGGCTTAACCTACATCACAGCCCTGGCCCTTCTTTTTTATTTATTTATTTTTTAAAATATTTATTTATTTGAAAGAGTGACAGAGAGAGGGAGAGACATCTGCTGGTTTACTTCCCAGATGGCCACAATGGCCAGGCCTGGGCCAGACCAAAGCCAGGATCCAAATTCCTTTCTAGTCTCCCATGTTGGGGGGCAAGGGCCCGAGTACTGGGACCATCATCTGCTGCTTTCCTGGGTTCATTGTTGGGTAGCTGGACTGGAAGTAGGGCAGCTAGGACTTTAATTGGAACTCAGATTTGGGATGTCGGCCTTGCAGGAAGTTGCTTAACCTGCTTTGCCTCAAGTCCAGCCAGTACTCATTTTTAGATGAAATGGGTTAATCATATTTGAGGTATCCCTAATTCCTTGTGAGCTCAAAAGGAGCAACCAGGGGAAGGGAGCCTCTTAGACTCTGCAGGTTTTACCCATAGGGACTCTGACTTTGGTATCTGTGTCGGAAAAGTTGTTTATGTAATGAATATAAGGAATGTGTTTTCCTTGGAATTTAGCCCATTTCTCATTCTCTGTCACGTATGACTGAGAGGGAGGCTTAAGCAGTGGCTTTGCATTTATTCTATATATTCTAACAGTTGTTTGATCGTTGTTCTTTATGTTAGTGAATGTGTTTAACATTGTTCTAATGATGGACTGAATGTGTACACACCTTAGGTAAATCTAAATTTCTTAATTTTTAAAGTCTCCTATAACTGAAATATAGTAGTAAGATATCAGCTGTTTATGTTTAGAATAAGATAGCAGCTTGTCTGTTCTACTGAATGTGTGTAGTCCTTGCTTCTTCCTGTGTCTTGGGCTAATGAAAACTGTATTTTTTAATCCTTGGCAGCAGTTCTTAAGCGCAGTGGTTTAAATGCACTGTCATATACTCTATTGTAAAGCTAGTACCATTTTGATTTTACCTTTTGTGTGCAAATATAAAAATGTCGTAATTGGAAGCGGAGCAAGAGAAAACTGTTCCTTTGTTCCTTGTTCCACAAAGGGAACAAGAGAAAATGGTAGATTATCTCTTGTGCTTGTTCCTTAATACTTCTTGTACCTTTGGGCCTCTGCAGTAGGCTACTTCTAAAGCGTTTTCCTGGTTGTCCAGGCACTGTGTGCTGGGAGAACTTGGGGAGGGTTTTGCTCCTCTGGAGCCCAGGGGAACTACCGACTGAATGCTGCATGAATAACAGAAGGGCTTCACTTGCGTTTGCCTTTGCTAAACAGTTAAAGCCATGATGATCATGTGTTCTCTTCTAGGTGCTTCGTCAGTTTGTAAGACATGAGTCGGAAATAGCTAGCAGTTTGGTTCTTGAAAGATGTAAGTATCTAATTTCCAAGTTTGAAATGTTACTTTTAGTAATGTGCTATGCTCTCAGGTGTGCTGGAGCAGAGGTGTTCTGGTTTAATCGTGTTAGACGTCGTGTCTTTGGCTTGTCTTGGCCTCGCTGCAGTAGGCTGCAGGTCCTAGTATAAATGAGGCCTTTCTCCTCATTAGCCAGACACTGCTCATTCTTCTCCTTGAACCATTTCTGATATTAGAATCTTTCCAGGTTATGTTATGTGAGGCTGAGATTGTGAAAAATATTGTTGCACAGAGATATTTCAATAGTCTTAAAAAGATTTTTGGAGCTCATATTTGTTGTTATAGTTTCACAGACATTGTTAAAAAAGATATTGTGAAAAATAATTTAAGATAGGGGCTGGCATTGTCGTGTAGCTGCCTGTGATGCCAGCATCCCACACAGGTGCTGGTTCTTGTCCTAGCTGCTCTACTTCCGATCCAGCTCCTTGGGATGGCCTGGGGAAGCAGTGGAAGATGGCCCAAGTGTTTGGCACCCTGCTACCCATGTGGGAGATCCACGTGGAACTCCTGGCTTCAGCCTGTTTCAGCCCTGGCTTTTGTGGTCATCTGAGGTATGAACCAGGAGATGGAAGATTTCTCTCTCCCCCATCTTCTCTGTAACTCTGACTTTCAAATAAATAAACCTTAGAAAATTTTAGATAACATAATAAGTTTGTTTTGTGGGGCTCCTTTCTTATGACTGTTTCCTCCTTTCTTGGTAACCCTCATTTTTCCTCCCAATCTCCATTTATTTACCCCATTTACTTATTTCTGATTTTATAGAATTTTTTCTGATTTTATAGAACTGGCTTTTGCTTAACACAGAGGTTAAAGTTGAAGTAGTGTTTGTAGCTATTCCTTTTCTGGATGTTTCTCTGAATCTCGGGTATGGATTTTTTTTCTTTATGATTTATTTGAAAGGCAGAGTGACAGAGAGAGGGAAAGACAAAGATCTTCCATCTGTTCCTTTACTCCCTGAATCACTAATGATCGGGGCTGGGCAAGCCGGATGGCAGGAGCCAGGAACTTCATCCTAGTCTCCCACGTGGGTGGCAGGGACGCAAGTACTTGCCACTTCCCAGGTACATTAACAGGAAGCTGGATTGGAAGTGGAGCAGCTGGGACTCGAACCATCACTCAAGGGATTCTGGTGTCACAGGCATCAGCTTAACCCACCACAGCACAACACCGGCCCCATCAAATGTGAATTTCTTAAATAGGCAATATGAGCTGCTGTAACAAAATGCCATAAACTGGGTGGCTTAAATAGCAGACGTTTGTTTCTCATAGTTCTAGAGGCTAAGACCAAGACGTGAGAGTCAGCGTTGGGCTCTTGGGCAGGGCTCTCTTCCTGATATCTTACTGTGTCTTCACATGGAGAAAAACCTGGCCTCCTCCTCTTGTTACAAGACACCAATTCCAACATAGGGCCCTCGGGACCTCATCCAAACTCAGCACCCCTGAAGGCCCCATGTCACATTAGAGCTTAGGGATTTTCAGGGGATAGCTAGTTCATAGCAGGTCCTCAGTCTCATTGTATCTTCACATTGCATTTCAGCTCTGAATCGTGTGCAGTTACTGGGGCGAGTGGGTCAGGACCCTGTCATGAGACAGGTGGAAGGAAAAAATCCAGTCACAATATTTTCCCTAGCAACAAATGAGATGTGGCGATCCGGGGATAATGAAACATACCAGATGGGTGAGTATAAACGGCTGGGGTCTTAATTTTATCAGCAGGGACTAGACATTGTTGCCAGTTATCTGAGTAAAGATAAACCACTTTTGGACAGGTCTGTCCTCTTAGAAATTACGATACTGGTTTTTGCTCGGCATGTCACCTGCTGCATTTGTGACCATGTCTCCTATTCTTGTGATTTAGGTGATGTTAGTCAAAAAACAACATGGCACAGGATATCAGTATTCCGGCCAGGCCTCAGAGATGTGGCGTATCAGTATGTGAAAAAGGGGTAAGTTGAAGGGAGTCCTTGCGATTGAACGATCGAAAGGACTGATACCAGTGTTCTCATAGCAAGGGCCGTGTGCCTACTCCTTTGTCCCTCAGCACTGCCAGTTATATTCAGAGGGACACTAAGTTTACAGTAACAAACGCGTGACCTGTTGCTGTGTGTGTGACTGATTCAAAGATGTATAAGACAAGGCAAGAAGTTGTAATTTAGTTTGAGTAACCTGTGTGCATATAGAAGTAGGTGAGGCACGAAGGAAGGCCGTGTGTGCTAAGTACCATTTGAGCAAGGAGAACACATGCGTCTCCGGAGTTCTGTGCCTCCTTGACCAGGAACTTGTCCTCCATGTCGCGCCCTTATCAGTGGATCTGGAATGTTTGAAACCTGCTACGCTGAGTTATGGTAAAATCCATAGTAGAGCTCGTTCGCTTTGGGAATATTTGGATGGCTCATGAGTAAAGGTGTCTTTTCCAGACTCCTAGAAGGGCAACAGTGTGTGTTTAACAGCACTTGCATTAATAGTTACACATTTAGAACTGTGATATTTTGTAGAAATAATCAAAGGCCGGTGCTGTGGTGTAGTGGGTTAAAGCCCCGGACTACAGCGTAGGTATCCCATGTGGGCGCCAGTTCCACTCCCGACTGCTCCATTTTCTTTTCTCTTTTTTTTAAAATATTTATTTATTTGAAAGAGTCACACACACACCCACACACACACACAAGGGGGGAGGTATTCCATCTGCTGGTTCAGTCCCCAATTGGCTGCAACGTCCGGAGCTGTGCTGATCTGGAGCCAGGAGCTTCTTCCGGGTCTCCCATGTGGGTGCAGGGTTCAAGGACTTGGGCCATCTTCTACTGCTTTCCCAGGGCATAGCAGAGAGCTGGATCAGAAGTGGAGCAGCTGGAACTGGCGACCATATGGGATGCCGGCACTGCAGGCGGTGGCTTAACTCGCTGCGCCACAGCACCTGCCCCCTGCTCCACTTTCAGTCCAACTCTCTGCTATGGCTTGGGAAAGCAGAAGATGCCCAAGTCCTTGGGCCCCTGAACCTGTGTGGGAGACCTAGGGGAAGCTCCTGGCTCCTGGATTCACATTGGCCCAGCTCCAGCCATTGCAGCCACTTGGGAAATGAACCAGCAGATGGAAGATCTTTCTCTCTCTGCCTCTACTCTCTGTAGCCTTGCCTTTCAAATAAATAAATAAATCTTTAAAAAAATCCAAACAGTTCATTAAATATAATTTCCACAATGACTAAAATTTCTATTTCTTTTCAATATCTCCATACGTTTTTTCAGATATATCCCGATTACCTTTTGCATATGAGTATGTTCGTATATGAGGGGGTCTTCATTTTTGGAAAATGCATATTATGAAAAACTAATGTATGTATTTCAGAAATGCACCAAAGTAAACATTTGAATTCCATTTTCCATGAACCTTTTTGAGATAGACTGGTATAATCTATTGATTGATCTGTATGTTTTCTTAGTACCTGATCATTTCATTAGTTTGTATTTTTTTAAAGATTTATAAAAATTTATTTCTTTGAAAGGCAGTTTCGAAGACAGAGGAGGAGAGAGTGAGATCTTACATCTGCTGGTTCACCCCTAGATGGCTACAATGACTAGGGGACCCCAGAACACCATCATGGTCTCCCACATGTGTGGCAGGGATACCACTGCTTTCTGGGAGCACATTAGCAGGGAGCTGGATCAGAAGTGGAGCAGCCAGGATTCAAACTGGCACTCATATGGGATGTCACTGTCCGGGGCAGCAGCTTAACCTGTTGCACCACAACACTGGCCCAGTTTGTCTTCTCTTGTCTCCCCTCCCTTCCCCTCCCTTCCCCTCCCTTCCCCTCCTTTCCCTTCCCCTCCCTTCCCCTCCTTTCCCTTCCCCTCCTTTCCCCTCCCCTCCCTTCCCCTCCCCTCCCCTCCCTTCCCCTCCTTTCCCTTCCCCTCCCTTCCCCTCCTTTCCCTTCCCCTCCCTTCCCCTCCTTTCCCTTCCCCTCCCTTCCCCTCCCCTCCCTTCCCCTCCCTTCCCCTCCCATCCCCGACAGGCAGAGTTAGACAGAGAGAAAGGTCTTCCTTCCGTTGGTTCACCCCCAAAATGGCCGCTGTGGCTGGCACATCGCGCTGATCAGAAGCCAGGAGCCAGGTGCTTCCTCCTGGTCTCCCATGCGGGTGCAGAGCCCAAACACTTGGGCCACAGCAGAGAGCTGGACTGGAAGAGGAGCAGCCGGGTCAGAACCGGTGCCCCGACCGGGACTAGAACCCGGGGTGCCGGCGCCGCAGGCGGAGGATTAGCCTAGTGAGCCGTGGCACCAGCCCAGTTTGTCTGTCTTTATTGTGCTCTACTGGTGGACTCTGCAAATTGATGCCATTGTGGCCATTTTCTACCCTTTGAAGTCGTAGTTAGAATTGTCATGTAGTTCAGCTTTCTAACTAGTCTGGAAATAGGCCTGGTAATTAGCTCTGAGCAATAAGCTGAAAACTTTAATTTATAATTTTAATTAAGTCACTTGAGAATAAGATCATGAACATCACTGTTTAGAAGGGAGTCAGTAAATGAATGAAATCAAATCTGTTAGGGATTCCAAAATTGAAGGTCAAGGAAACTGACACTTTGGAAATCATTCTTAGAGTTAAAATTTCTACTTTGTTGTCCTTCCAACTCTGTGGTCCTAAAGGTTACTTTTCTAAGTTTTAGCTTAAGATTTTGAACATCTTTTTAAACATATATAAATAAAACAACTGAGAGGTGGAAAAGTTGTCGTTTTTACCTAGATGTGCCAAGTTTCTTTATACATTCTGTTTCAGTACTTTTTTTTTTTTTTAAGATTTTATTTATTTGAGAGAGTTACACACAGAGAGAGGAGAGGCAGAGAGAGGAGAGGCAGAGAGAGAGAGAGAGGTCTTCCACCTGATGGTTCACTCCCCAGTTGGCCGCAACGGCTGGAGCTGTGCCGATCTGAAACCAGGAGCCAGGAGCTTCTTCCGGGTCCCCGATGTGGGTGCAGGGCCCAAGGACTTGGGCCATCTTCTACTGCTTTCCCAGGCCATAGCAGAGAGCTGGATTGGAAGCGGAGCAGCTGGCTGGAACTGGCGCCCACGTGGGATGCTGGTGCTTCAGGCCAGGGTGTTAACCTGCTGCACCACAGCGCTGGCCCCTTGTTTCAGTACTTCTAATTCTGAATTTTGAGAAATGGTAGCAAAAATGAGGTATGATTACAAATGTCCTTTGTAGTGTGTACTTCTTACTGCCCTGACCTGATTCTGTTCTGTCAAGCATATAGAATCTCCACACTGACAACAGTACATTTTCTTTATGTCAGGTCTCGAATTTACGTGGAAGGGAAGGTAGACTATGGTGAATACATGGATAAAAATAACGTGCGGCGACAAGCAACCACCATCATCGCTGGTAAGGCGCCTTCTGTTCTTCACTTCTTTCTCTTTCTTTTGAAGCTCGACTGTGTTGTGAGTAACTTTGAGCCTGTTGCCCTATGCTGTCAAGATTGTAAGGCAGCTCATCAGAATTATGACTCGGGTTTTTCTGTTTACGAAAAATTTGGACCTTAATGTGTTTTTGTAGAAAAGCGTCTTCATACTCAATTTTAGTGCATAAGTAGCTTCGGAGTAGAGTATGACATCAAATGTCTGTGTGAATCCCTGTTGTTGAAAATCAGAAAAACTTACAGTATCTTGTTGAATGACCTAAGCAGAGGGAGCAGTGTGTGCCAAGATAAGAGTTACGCTGATGTGAGTGGTATTAGAGATGGGTGAGCTCCCAGCATTTAGCTTCATCATTTGTCAGCTGGTGGCCAGTGTTGGTTCGTTTATGCCCCCAACCACTAGTCTTCCTCCTGTATTATTTTGAAATGAGTTCCAGATACTATGTCATTTCACTGGTAAATTCAGGTAGGTATCTCTGAAGGATGAGATACCTTTTTAAAAATATAACTATATGCTATTACCACATTTAATTTTATGAAATGATTCTTATATTTTTCCAAATATAAAAGTGTTTAAAGTTCCTTGATTACTTCATAAATAAGTGTTCCTACATTATTGCAAACATACAGTCATTACTGTTTTCTTTTTATTTCTCCTTTAGCCTTATACTCACCCTGCTACGTTGATAAATTATAATTTGTTGTAAATGATACACTTTCTTTCTGGTGAATTTCTTTGGAAGTTAATTGACCTTGAAGACTAATGTAGATCATTTCCTACCCTAGTGTATGTTCCGCTCTAAACCGAGTTCGCAGGCAAACTTTGGCTTGTTGGGATTGTTAGGGTCTTATGTACCAAGCCAAACAGAAGCATTTCAGATTTGCTACCAGTCTGATTTTTTTCTTGTCACAGTTTTCACTGGTGTGGCAAGTTAACTGTAGGTTTGTGACTGATAGTAAAGCTACATACATTTGAATGGAAAGAAACAGACTTTAACTTGGTTGATCTGTTTTACAGGATTTTTCTTTCCTAGGTATCATAGTGTAACTTTAAATAGGCACCAGTGGATGGCACTCTTGGCTTTATACATAGTGATGTAAATTTCAGTACTTAGTAACCATTCTGCACCAGAATACTGTTTTTGGAAGAGTACAGTCATGAACAAATAGAGATTATCTATTAACTACTTTGTAGTTCTACTTACCTCTTTGCTTGTCCTTAGGTAAATTTCTGGAACAATATTTTAATAGCAATATCTATTTTTTTGGGTAAAAATCCTTGTTCTGTAATATATATACCAAAATGTATATACCAAAAATGGGTATATAAAAGTTACTGTTTTATAACATAAAAAAGAAAGTTCTTCTATGTGAGTTTTTAAACTTACTTAAAACTGATAAATCTGCCTTTACAAATAGGGCCGTTTATGGGCCCTGTCCTTCCTCCATGGCGTCCGCGTGTGGAATGATTGTGCGAGGCCGTGCTGCCTGGTGTCAGGACATCGGCCTGGGCATTGCAGGCATCCACATTGCTGACAGTTCTGCGGGAGGCTGCCGTTGAGAAGACTTTAGCTGAACTGTTTCCAAGGACAACAAGAACGATCTCCTCTTCCCATAGTGTCTTAATTGTTGGACAAGCAGCCAAAACCAAGCTTGCAGCTCCATTTATGCCTACTGTATGCGGCTCTCATGAGGGAACAAAACTTGCGGAATACTTGAACATTCATCTAAATTAGTATTAGTATTAGTATTAATTAGTGATAGTATGATAGTAATTAGCATTAGTATGAGGGGAATTATTAAAGGAGGTCATGCAAGAGTTCTGGAAATAATACTTCTGCTTGCTTCTTTGCAGATAACATTATCTTTCTGAGTGACCAGACGAAAGAGAAGGCATAGAACGGATGATTCTTCTTTGGCCGTTGTTTGGTATAGTCTCATTTCCAAATCATGTATAGTCTTTATAGTCCCCAAGGACAAGAATTAAAACACTGTTTTGTATAAAATGAGTGATAATGTTTTTCCTGGCTGTCGTTCCCTGTCCCCTTTCTGTAGCATAAACCTAGGTAGCTCACATGTATCCGGCATTTGTAGTTGTCCTTTATGGGTGGTTTCTTTGTATGGGTATGTGAAATAGGGTACATGTGCATCTGTGGTGTCATGGCAGAGGGATACATGTCCTTAGGAAGTTCTCCTGACTCGTGCATGCTTGTAATGCAGTATTGATTCACCCACTCGGTGTTTATTGAGCGTCACTGTATGTCAGGCATTTTACCCTGTGGTTGTGATTATTGATTTTCTAATCTCTTTCCCTGTAGCATTGAAGGCAAGTACTGAACCTTCTCTGTGAACTTGTACCTTAACCGGTGCTTTCCTCAGAATAGCTGCCCAATAAATGTTGACAGATGAATGATCCCAATGGGATGTTAAGCTTTATCCCAAATTGAAGGGAGTAGCTGTACAGTGGTTAGTGTCTAACCTAAGTGGCCTCAGGCTAACCTACCTCTTCACTTCTTTTGTTTTTGGATAGTTTTATTAGTAGCATTTATGAGTCATAGTTTACCAGTAGTCACATTCAGAAATAAATCTCCTGATGTCTGGTTCCATTTTCCTCTTATCTTTCTAAGCTCTTCTTCTCTGTCCTTTGAAAGTCTTGTCCAGAGTGCTCTGAAGGTGAGGATGGGGTCCTTACTAACAGTAGCCTTTGACATTGCCTCCTTAAGATATTGCATTTTCTGTTTATTTTTCACATGATCTCTTGTTACACACACACAGGTCATTATGTATACACAGTTACTGTTTATGTTGCTTTGTTCAGATTGTAGAAGTCCCTTACTTTGCATAGGCCATCTGCTCCAGCTTGGCTGCTACTACTGTTTGCTCAGGCTATGTGTGCCATCCTCTGTGCCTGAGTGTGGTACTGACTGTGACTTAGGTCCTGTTGGACTTCACCATTTTCAGAATTCATGTGCTATATTGGCCCCTGACTTTTGTTTTCCTTAGCATTGTCTACATACCTGAGCACCTGTTTTGTGTTTACTGTGCACTTTGGTGAGGAAGGATGGAGTACCTCAACTTCTTCCTGTCCTTACTTCGGCCTAATAGAAGATTAATGCCTGTGCCTGTGTCAGCAGTCTTCAGCAGCTGGGACTACTGATGAGCATGTCAGCCTTGCTGAGTTCACACGCTGTAACTGTCTGGTGATGAAGTTCCCATTCCTATGCAAAATTTATGTCTTCCTTTAGCAAAGCAGCTTTTATACTTAAATGCTGCAAGAGGTATGCACATTAGCATTCCAGTGAAAATAGGGTGACAAAATCTGTGCTTTGGGAAAACCGCATGGTGAACAAAAGTGCTTGGTTCCTGACCCACACAGTTCTGAGTCCAGGAGACGTGGACAGAAAGAGTGTGTCCGGCTCCTTTCCAGACCCTCCCACTGGACGTTGCCTCTCAGCTCTGTGACCCTGAAGGGCCGGGAGGCTGCGACAGCCGACTTTCAGAGTCCGGTGGAGTCCCCAGCAGGTGTGTGATTTTTGACAAACCTAATGGCCCTAAACCAGCAGATCTGCTGGAGCATAAACTCTGGCCTCCCTACATAAGCAGCCCCACCTGCCTGAGCTCCCCGGCTGGTTTAGGCACAGAATAGACTTGTGGAACCCGATAATAGCAGTCCATTGTAGTGCTCTTCTAATCCAGCTTTTGGGTCTTGCATTTCCCTTTTTGATGTGGTGGTGTCAGGAATCACTCTGTAGAAAACTGCCACGTGGCTTTGATTTCTGGATCCTTTGTCACATGGAAAGATGAGTATGACACACAGAGAAGTGGGAGAAAAAGTATCAACTAGATGTGTGGTGTTACAGTATTTCTGAAAACAAATTATAATTAATGTAAATGTGTGCTTAGAAAAGTCTGGAGGAGAGGCTGTGCTCCTCTCTGAATGGGGGTATTATGTGTATTTTCCTTATTTCTTTACACTTTAGTTTTTTATGCAGCACTGAGCATGTATTACTTGTATAATAATTAAAAACCTTTTCATTTTGGAAAAAATACCTTTTCATTATTTCTGAACTAGGCTGGCTTTACTTATTGACTTTCAGCCAGCAGTGTTTGATGTAGTGGAAGTAAGCAAAAAAATCCTTCCTATCTTTTTCCCAGCCAACAGCATTTTAGCATTTAGCAGCTTGTGCTTGTATACTCCATTAATTTCTTAGTGCTTTAAAGACCTGCCTTTGTAAGGTCCACTGAGTGCTGCCAGTATAGTTCCCAGTCATTGATTTTTCAGACAGTTGCTGGAGGATTAGTCCCGAGACACCACTGTAGACATGCGTCTGTGTCTGTCTGGGGAAGTGTGTCTTTTGCAGGGATTATTGTCATTGGAAACTGGGCCACACTGGCCTGTACAGCTCGTAAAGGAGAATGTGTTGGCAGTTTCGCTCTGTGCCCAGTGGTGATCATTGCATTTCTTGAAGGTTAATTATGCTCTATTCAAATTACCCTTTTGTCCCCATCCAGCTCCACTGAGCACACCGACACTATTGGTCTTTGCAAATGTTTGTTGGTCAGTTGGATTAGACTGAAACTTTGGTAGGAAAATGAGGGCAGGATCTGGAATATATGCTCTCAATACTGGTGGGAGTAACAGCAAGAAAATTATTGCAGAAAAAGAAATAATCCCAGGTTAATGAATTATAGGAAAATCTCTTGAGAGGTGACTAATGGCTGACACTCCTTGTGTGCTTACTGTGTGTCAGGCACTAGGCTGAGTAATTTTAATTATTTCTATTAACTATTACCCTAAGAAGGAGGTCCTGTTATTGTCATTTTACAGGTGAGGTAAACCAAAGCTGAGAGATTATCTAACTTGTCAAAGTCGTGTGGCTTGTGAGATGCACACCTGGAGTTTGAATTCAGGTGTGAAGTTTGCATTTTGCTTTCTGCCCACTGCTTGCTTCCAGTTGCACTCATATTTCTCCCCGCCTTGTTTGTCCACTGTGATGTTAACCATGCAGAGTGCGTCAGAACCACGCCAGGACTTGGCTTGAACACATACTGGATACTTGGTAGGAGGAGAGTTGTGAGTGAGGAGAAATGTGTCCCTCGGGCACTGAGAGTTCGGGGAAGCAGGTGCAGCACTGAGGCCCCTCACTGCTGGTCTGCCTCTGCCCACCCAGCCCACAGTCCACTACACTCAGGGCAGCGCGTAGCTTCTCAGCTTGTTGCTAGCATGCAGCCAGCAGTAGTGAGACTTCCGTGTTCTTACTCTTCATCCATTGGCTCTTTGCCCCGTTCTGGGGGTGGGGTGTTTTACAGGCATCCCCTGTTCATATTCAGTTTCTCTGCCCCACCTGTCATTTGGGAAAAAAGTGATGTATAAAAATATGTCAGAGTTCAAGCTTTCAATTCAGACAGCCTGGATTTGAGTCCCTGCTGTTCCTTCACCAGCCCAGTGTCTCTGGTGGGTTATTTTTCTCTGCCCCAGCTTTTTCTGGTTTTGTTTCCCTCGAGTTCAGCATGGATGATGGTACCTACCTTACAGGCCTACTGTGAAAGCACAGTAAACAGTACTGTAACTTAGTTCACGCTTAGGAACAAGTACCCAATACATGTTGGCTGTTATTATTGTGGTAGTCGCTATTTTCCAAGATGCATCTTCAGTCACTGTGCCCATCTTACCAGACTTCATGGGGTATATCTGAGAGCATGCTCATCGTAGAATAGTTTATTGTATTTTACGGTTGGATTGAGGTCTGTGGATGCCTGAGTACTTCACATTGGTGGTGTTTTTAGTCTTCCATATATATGATTATCTGGGTGCCTTTTTGAAGTTCAAAGTCAGTGGGGTAGCTGCTGTGTTGTACGCCCATGCGGAACCTGCATTTGGGGATGTGGTGCTGAAGGATTTCGCCGTTCAGGACGACGGAGGTTGGGTGGGAGGCTAAGCAGAAGCCTCTTGGTGTGATGTGTGAGGATAGCACAGACGAGAGCGGCTAGTTTTCACCAGAGGGAGTACGTGAAGGAAGACCCAGAACCAAGTATGTGAAGCAGAGAGAGGATGTGAAAGATGAATCTGGGCCAGAGAGCTTGCAGAGGGTCTTGGCAGTGAGGAGCCACAGACGGGTGGAAAACAGGGCTGTCTCATCAGAACGGTGCCTTCTCTGTAGGAGAGCGAGAGTGACAGGTCGGGAGAGGGAAGGCCTAAAGACAGGGAGCTGCTGTGAAAGTCCTCGAAGGTCAACAGCATGGGGATGAGAGGGGCCGTGAGGGGCACTTGGTATTCAAGTTGATCCGTCAGATTTTGTTTTTATTTGTTTGAGAAGCAGAGAGAGATCTCTGTTGGTTCACTCCTCAAATGCCTGTAAAGACTGGAGCTAGAAGCTGGGAGTCCAGTCCAGGTGTTATGTGTGGGTGACAGGGACCCAGCTACTTGAACTGCAACCTGCTGTTTCCCAGGATCTGCAGGAAACGAATCCGGAGTGGAGCCTGGACTCAAACCCAGGCCTCTGGTATGGGCTGCAGGTATCCCAGGCAGTCCTAACTGCGGGGCCAAATGTCCTCAACATGGGTTAATTATAAACTTTCTGGCTGGTATTTGGCAGAATGCTGACCTTATTTGAAGTCAAAGAGAAGTTAAAAGAGGTGTTTTTTTTTTCTCCCTGCAAAATGCATACTAAACAGGTTTTGTGAGATAATTCTCAAATTTTGTTAGGATTCCAGCTTTCTGTTGTGGAAATCGTATTAGGGGACAGATTTCCAGTTGCCTGCCTGACTTAGGATGTCCCTGGGATTTGTTATGATCACAGAGGATTAGATGACAGACATGGACGCAATACTGGCAGTTCCTAGGAGGAGGGCGTGTCATGCAGGGCCATGTGGGGAGGCAGCAAGGTGGGTCGGGAAGCAGAAGGACAGGGGGAAGCAGAGGCCAGAGCGTGTGTTGGGATTTTCCCAGCAAGCTGAGCAAGTTTGGCATGCTCTGGGCGATGGGGTTGAGTCCTGGTGCTCAGTGCCAGCCTGGGGCTGACAGATTGCAAAAAGAGTGGCTAGGAGATGGACTCAGGGTTGGTGGGTTTGCATGTCAAAGGTGTGCTCTCAGACAGGTTGTTGACTAACCAGGAATTCACTAACATTGGGAGGGGCAGGCCTTTCCTTGGTCCCCAAGATGACAAAGCGTCACACACTATGAAAAATAAAAATGGAGGTCTGGGCCTGCTGTGTGGGGCTCGCTGGACACGGGGCCTCGCTCCTGCTCTGCGTCCTCTGGCTGCCAGCTTCTGCCACACGGCAGCCCCAGTGGCTGGGTGCAGGGGAGACCTGCCGGCACATGGAGGACGAGCTGTTCCGCGCCTGCTAGAGGTGGACAGGATGGTGAAGAAGAACGTGGCTGGAGCATTGGATTCGCTGGAGGAACTGAAAGTATTCCTGTGACCCTGGAATTAGAGTCCGTGAGAGTCCGAGTAGGAAGTTACATCTTCAGCACAGTCTGTCATCGAATCCTGGAAAAAGCTGTTCAATGAGCCATCAACAGAAAAAGACCTTGAAGAGAAGAAAAAAGACTGTAGCTACTCACAGGAGAGCCCTGAGGCAGGAGAGTGACTCCAGTGGCAGCCTGCGCAGCAGAAACGGTGGGAAATGCTCCAGACACCGGCGGGCACCAGGTGCTTCTGGTCCGTGCAGTGGAAGTTGGGGCGTGCTGGCCGGAGCGCTCCGAACAGGAGACGACATGTTGCTGTTGGAGCTGAGGAGAACAGTTGGGTCTGAAATTGAGGAAGCTGTAAACCCAGAAAGAGGAATACAGACAGGAAATTCAAAATAGAGTGCAAAATAGGATACCCAGTCTTTTTAAAGATGCAGGAAATCCAAATTTAAGGGAGAATGCATTGTGTGGTAATACTCCTCCTGACTTATTTGCTAGAATGGTGGCAGAGAAATTGGCTAGGGACGAGCTCAAGGAGATGCAGAAAACCTTGGCCAAAGAAGTCATCAGAGGACCTCAGGTGGCCGAGACAGGTGGGACCCAGACTGGCTTGTTCACATGTGGCAGATGTAACAAGAACTGCACCTGCACTCAGGTGCAAACCCATAGTACTGATGAACAGGTGACCAGATTTGTTGTCTGCAACGAATGTGAAAATCTATGGACATTATGTTAAGTTGGAAGAATTGGCAAAACATCTGGACCATTGAGAAAACGGATTTTGTAATTAGCTTTAAAACTAGGCCAAACTGTGGTGCAGTGGGTTAATCCTCTGCCTGAGGTGCCAGCATCCCATATGGGCGCCAGTTCTAGTCTCGGCTGCTCCTCTTCCGATCCAGCTCTGTGCTGTGGCTTGGGAGGGCAGTGGAGGATGGCCCGGCTGATTGGGTACCTGCACCCACGTGGGAGACCAGGAAGAACCACCCGGATCGGCACAGCTCCGGCCGTTGCGGCGATTTGGGGAGTGAACCAATGGAGGGAGGACCTTTCTCTGTCTCTCCCTCTCACTTCTGTAACTCTACCTCTCAAATAAATAAAAAATCTTAAATAACAAAACAAAACAAAACAAACTAGGCCAAGCAACTAGTGTTTACCTGCAAAGCAGATTTTTAAAGCAGCACTCATCTCTGATTTCCACAGAACATCGCTCCCTTACTGCCTTTGTAGTCAGATCAGTAGGGTCCCCGTATAATAATTGTATGGCATCTGTTTTAGAACTTTGTTTTTCTTCTTTATAAGTAAATTGATATTAAACTTTCATCAATTAAACTTTTGGCAATTTAAGTTTTTTTCCTCCTTAAAAAATCCTTTAACTTCTGTAGTAGACATTTTCTGTCACTCTGTTAACCCATAAATGAAAATGACATTGTTTTGTGTTTTGGCATGTACTTACAAGAACTATTAAAGGAAGATAAAAGGTAATATAAGTTTACCAAATATGGTGTGCATTCAAATGATACTTGATTGGCTTATCTAAATTACACATATTTTTACTAGCATATGAATTTGATCTTAATTATTCATAAGCCTGGGATAATTAGATATTTTGCTTCTGTAACTAAGCGTGATCATCATTTCTTGTAATTTTTTGTACATGTATATTACTTGTTCTTAATGGATTTTACTTTCAGAAATATGACTTGACTTTGTTGAAATCGCTTTGATTTTGTTGTTTATTTACCTGTTTGACCTTGTAGTGTATCTTAGTTTTGTAGAAACTGCTGTTGTAGTTTAGTGGGATTTTCATGAATGCCCTCACAGGCAAAGAACAAAGGCTTCTGATGAATTTTTCCCCTTCATAGGAAGACATACTGAGAAGAAAATGTTATTATGTTGGTATAGTAAACAGCTCATGACTTAATTTTGATTTGGACATTTATACTGACCGAGGATTAAACATAAGGATGGTATAAATCAATAAAGCTGTGATCTTTCGATATAGAAGTTGCTACAAAATATTTTTGTCCTGAGTCTTATTTACTTTTTGTTACATGATGATGAATAAGGTTGTTGAACAAACTGAAAATAAGGACTATTGCAAGTAGTTTTATGATACAGATCTTAAAATTAAGTGTTACGTTCTGTTTACGTGTGCACCATTTGTTCTGGTCGAAATAAGAAAAGTGTACCCTACGGTATGCTTGTTCTAGCACAAGTTAAGGCCACTGTGCCGGAGCTGCATTCTCTCAGACATGGGCAGAAAGACCTCGGTGTGTGCTTTGCACTCTCGTGTGCCCTATTTTCCCATTTCCCTAAGTACAGATCATTTTGATGTGTTACAGAAAACATGGAAAGGGCCCACCAGGGCATCCCTGCTCTGTCAGATCGTAGGTGAATCTTTTGTTTTATTATTTTAAAAACAAGGTTTTGGCTGGCGCCGCGGCTCACTTGGCTAATCCTCCACCTGCAGCGCCGGCACCCCGGTTCTAGTCCTGGTTGGGGCGCTGGATTCTCTCCTGGTTGCTCCTCTTCCAGGCCAGCTCTCTGCTGTGGCCCGGGAAGGCAGTGGAGGATGGCCTAAGTGCTTGGGCCCTGCACCCGCATGGGAGACCAGGAGAAGCACCTGGCTCCTGGCTTCGGATCGGCGCCGTGCTGGCCTTAGCTGCCATTAGGGGAGTGAACCAATGGAAGGAAGATCTTCCTTTCTCTTTCTCTCTCTGTCTATAACTCTACCTGTCATGAAAACACAAAACAAAGTTTTGACAGAATGAATTTAAAAATAATAAAGTAAAAATAGTCCCACTTTTAAGTGATTCATTTAAAAATTTTGTAATTCAATGAAGATTCTTGTTATTAATAAATAGGGGCGGGCACTGTGGCATAGTGGGTAAAGCTGCCACCTACAGTGCTGGCATCCCGTGTGGGCACTGGTTCAAATCCTGGCTGCTACTCTTCTGATCCAGCTCTCTGCTATGGCCTGGGAAAAGCAGAAGAAGATGGTGCAAGTGATTGGGTCCCTGCACCCATGTGGGAGACCCAGAAGAAGCTCCTGGCTGCTGGCTTCGGGTCAGAGCAGCTCCAGCCATTGTGGCCAACTGGGGAGTGAATCAGCGGCTGGAAGACCTCTTTCTCTCTCTGCCCTCTCCTTCTCTCTCGTCATAACTCTGACTTTCAAATAACTAAATACATTTTTAAAAAAAAATAAGATCATGACTATTTCACCACCTAGTAGCCTCTGTTATTTCTGTATTTAAGAACCTGTATTTTATTGGGGTGATGGTGTGTCTCCTCCTCTGTTATCTGTATTTAAGAACCTGTATTTTATTGGGGTGATGGTGTGTCTCCTGTTATCTCTATTTAAGAACCTGTGTTTTATTGGGGTGATGGTGTGTCTCCTCTTCTGTTATCTCTGTATTTAAGACCTGTGTTTATTGGGGTGATGGTGTGTCTTCTCCTCTGTTATCTCTGTATTTAAGAACCTGTGTTTTATTGGGATGATGGTGTGTCTCCTGTTATCTTTGTATTTAAGAACCTGTATTTTATTGGGGTGACAGTGTATCTCCTCTTCTGTTATTTCTGTATTTAAGAACCTGTGTTTTATTGGGGTGACGGTGTGTCTCCTGTTATCTCTGTATTTAAGAACCTGTGTTTTTTGAGGTGATGGTGTGTCTCCTCCTCTGTTTTCTCCGTATTTAAGAACCTGTGTTTTTTGGGGTGACAGTGTGTCTCCTCTTCTGTTAGGGCTTTACCAGGAGTCTGTGGGCAGGAGTCATTTGGTGATGTTTCAGGAGGGTTCTTCTGGGAGCTGTCCATTGGGAGACTCAGCGTTTGTGCGTCTCCAGGCCTTCGTCTGCTGGTTTTGTTCTTTGTTGAAATGTGTACGTGATGACTGAGACTAGTTAACCATCGTGGAGCAAGAGCCAGTCTTGAGGATGGAAGAAGCTGGGGTCCATGGCCACCTGGAGCTTTCGGGCCAGTTGTGGGCATTCTACCTCTGGATTTCTCTGAAGGACACAAATAAACAGCTTCCTTGTTTAAGCCACTTACTCGTGTTTTGTTGTAAACCTAATCTGTAGAACTTCACCCATTATCTTACATTATCTCCATGTACACATCAACTTTCTACACTATTCCTTACATGACCTTTTACTTCCAGTTGAAGCCAAGTCTTATGTCTACTCAGTGTTTCAGATTTTTAAACCAGGTCTCATACATTTGGAGAGGGGACTGAGACTTTAAAAATAGATAAAACCTTGGCCGGCGCTGCAGCTCACTTGGCTAATCCTCCGCCTGCAGCGCTGGCCCCCGGGTTCTAGTCCCGGTTGGGGCACTGGATTCTGTCCTGGTTGCTCCTCTTCCAGGCCAGCTCTCTGCTGTGGCCAGGGAGTGCAGTGGAGGATGGCCCAAGTGCTTGGGCCCTGCACCTCATGGGAGACCAGGAGAAATACCTGGCTCCTGGCTTCGGATCAGCGCGGTGCGCCGGCCACAGCGCGGCAGCCATTGGAGGGTGAACCAATGGCAAAGGAAGACCTTTCTCTCTGTCTCTCTCTGTCCACTCTGCCTGTAAAAAAAAAAAAAAAAAAAAAAAAAAAAAAAGAGAGAGAACAATAATAGAATCTACCTCCTGTGCTGAAAATGAAATGAATTGGTACAGAAACCTTAAGATGGTGCCCAGCACATAATCACCATGTTACTTTCTAGCCTAAACAGTGTTAACATCACAGATAAATCATGACCATTGTCCCTTGGATTTTTGTAGTGTAGGGAATTCCCTTTACTTGCCAGTGTGAGTGCACTCAATTTCAAAGACCTGTCTCAGGAGTAGCTACTTCGTCCAGTGGTTTTGCTCTCCACATCTCACGTTGGAGTATGTGGGTTTGATTCCTGGTTCTGACTCCTGACTCCAGCTTCTTGCCAAGACAGACCTTGGGGTAGTGGGCAGTAGGTGATGGCCAGTTTCCTGCCACCTGTATGGGAGAACTGAGTTGAGTCTCTGGCTTCCAGCTTCATCCTGCCTCAGCCTGGCCCTGGTCATTATAGACTTTCGGGGAGAGAGCCAACAGATGAGATCATATCCCCCCACCCTTTCAAATAAATAAAAATATGTACATAAAGAAAAGATCCCAACAGCTCCTCTTTTAAGCTTATAATTACTCCAGACGGAATTTGTTTCCTTCTCTTTGCAAACACTAAGTTTTAGCATTGGTCACATCGTTATGCCTGTGCGTGTGGCTTACAAGACCTTGATTTCCTGCACCTTGCACAGTGCCTGTCAGTAGATGCTCAAGAAATTATATGAATAAATGGCAGATATAAGAATAGATCTAGCTTCTAGGTGCCTTATTTTTTCCATTGTTAAATTACCTGAAACCTAATGGTACAAAATTAAGACTTCAGTTGAACACAAAAATGAAGCAATTCTGGATTTCAAATTTCCTAGGAAATTTGTATATTCAATATATACATTTCAAAATAGATTCTACCATGTCCCCAGGACAGAGCCTAGGACTTGAATATCCAGTGAATAAAGTAACACACTTTGGAGAATGAGAGGGGCACTATTACTGATTACTTGAAGTGACAAGCGCGTATCAGGACTACCCTGGAAAACTGGGAAGTAACGATTCAGATAGGAAATTGCTGCATTGAGAAACGTACAAAATGACCCTAGTAGTTCAGTGTAGGTTCCCTGGACAATGCGCTAGGTGAGAGGAGAAGATTTCTTCCAACAAAAAGTGCTTCCCCTAAGCTCAGTTTCCCATAGAATTTGTGACTCCTTGCAGTGGGAATTGTAACGTCCCTTGGGTTCCATGGTCTGAGTTGTTGGTGATATTCCAGACAACTGTTATTTTGTGGCAGTAAGTGAATTGTGTCCTTACATGGTTGCTTTTACACTTCAAAAAAGGACAGCGGGGAGGATGGAGTACTTCCATTAGTACCCACCAGTGCACTGCCAACCCAGCAGTACCCTGGTCCTTGTGTGTAGCAGGATGAGGAAGAACCATTCCTTCATACTGTTGACTGACCTAAGCTTCCTCGACTCACTTACAGATTATTCCTTAGCATAATCCATCCATGTGATATCATAAAATTTACCTTAAATCCTGGTACACAATAGGAGGATACCTAGAGGAGACTTTCAGGACACAATTTAAGAAGTTTGTATTATTTTGGAGTAGGAAGCTGTTGAAGTATCCTAAGTAGCAAAGTGAGATGGTCAAATGTACATTTGAAAAGTTTATTATTATTTGAAACGCAGACCTATAGGGAAAACGAGATATCCTCTATCTGCTGGTTCCAAATGCTCTCAAGAGCCCAGGCTGGACCAGGCTGAAGCCAGGACCCCAGAACTCCCTCAGGGTTTCCTGTGTGGGTGGCAGGGACCCAAATACTTCAGCCATCGCTTGCTACCTTCCAGAGTACACGTTTTTAAGAGGCTGGATCAGATTTGGAGCCAGGACTCAAACCCAGGTACTCTGATGTGGGATGCAGCTATCCCAACCAGCAGCTTACCTCTTGTGCTATAGCACCTGAATTAACATTTTAAGATCTTTCTTGTGGTATATAAGGCTTTTTGTTATGGAGGAAAAGATTAGAAGTGGAGAAATGGGAAGTCATCAAGTAGATCAAATAAAAGATGATGGGCAGCTTGGATCAGGATGCAGGCAGTGGAAATGGGAAATGGAAGACGTATTTTGTACTTAGAGTGAATCAGTCACTGATGAATTGATGTAGGTGAATGAGAAAGAGAATAATCAAGGTAATAGGTGATGGTGATGCCAGATTTTAGCAACTAGATCTGGTTGCCATTTGGTGAAATGGAAGATTCAAGGTGAGAAGGGGTAATATGTATTTTTAAATGAGAATAAATTGAGATGCTTGTTTGGGACATGGTAACTCTGAGATGGAAGGAGAAAAATAATAGGGCTAGTAAAAAGGATCAAACATGAAATGGTATGTGAATTACATTCTGATGTGCTGTATGTTCTTAACTTTCTCCTAATATAGAGATAGAAGTGTCTTATTGTATTTGTTCTCATAAGGGATATAAAGGGTATTAGGAGATGAGAAAACATTTCAGTCCATAGAATGAGGCCAAGATACAGGGTGAAAGGTAGATTGTGGGGTATACCCTGATGTCCAGTTACTATTTTTTTTAATTTATTTGACAGGTAGAGTTTACACACACACACACACACACACACACACACACACACACAGAGAGAGAGAGAGAGGGAGGGAGGGAGAGAGAGAGAGAGAGAGAAAGGTCTTCTCTCCTTTGGTTTACTCTCCAAATGGCTGCAATGGCTGGATTTACGCCGATCCGAAGCTAGGAGCCAGGAGTCTCTTCCTGGTCTCCCATGTGGGTGTAGGGGCCCAAGCACTTGAGCCATTCTCTACCGCTATCGCCACAGCAGAGAGCTGGATTGGAAGAGGAGCAACCGAGACTAGAACCCGGCGCCCATATGGGATGCCAGCGCTGCAGGTGGAGGATTAACCAAGTGCACCACGGTGCCAGACCCTCCGATTACTATTGTAATTCTACAGCACGGGGTCAGGAAGCATATGGGTCAAGTGGTTAACCAGGCCTGGGAAAAGCTGAGGGTCATTAATACAGACTGTGTTTATTCCTGAGTGTAGTCCACAGTGCTCCATAATCATCTTGCACGCTACACAATGCCAAGATCACTAAGGTTCACCTGGTTCAGTTGAGACTAAATCTCACTCTTCAGATTCACCCTCTGTCACTCATGAATTTTTAAGGACCTAAATATATATCCTCTGTCTCTGTCATGGATAATGTTTCTGAAGTGACTACCTTTCTTTCTTTTTTTTTTTTTTTTTTTTGACAGGCAGAGTGGACAGTGAGAGAGAGAGACAGAGAGAAAGGTCTTCCTTTTTCGTTGGTTCACCCTCCAATGGCCGCCGCGGCCAGCGCACCGCGCTGATCCAAAGCTAGTAGCCAGGTGCTTCCTCCTGGTCTCCCATGGGGTGCAGGGCCCAAGCACTTGGGCCATCCTCCACTGCACTCCCTGGCCACAGCAGAGAGCTGGCCTGGAAGAGGGGCAACCGGGACAGAATCCAGCGCCCTGACCGGGACTAGAACCCGGTGTGCCGGCACCACAAGGCGGAGGATTAGCCTAGTGAGCCGCGGCGCCGGCCGGAAGTGACTACCTTTCTATCTTGATGACATTGATTTCTTTCTCCCTCTCCCTCCTTCAGGTCAATTTGTTGTTGTTGTTGTTGTTGTTGTTTTTTTGACAGGCAGAGTTAGTGAGAGAGAGAGAGACAGAGAAAGGTCTTCCTTCCACTGGTTTACCCCCCAAATGGCCGCTACAGCCGGCACGCTGCACTGATCTGAAGCCAGGAGCCAGGTGCTTCCTCCCAGTCTCCCATGCAGGTACAGGGACCCAAGCACTTGGGCCATCCTTCACTGCCCTCCCGGACCACAGCAGAGAGCTAGACTGGAAGAGGAGCAACCGGGACAGAATCCGGCGCCCTGACCAGGACTAGAACCTGGGGTGCTGGCACTGCAGGTGGAGGATTAGCCTAGTGAGCTGCGGCGCTGGCCCAGGTCAATGTTTTAAAATGGTATTTATTATAAGTCATTGTTGGGTTATAAAATCAGTTATATATGATGTGATGCAAGCAGTATTGAAAATATAGAATAGGATAGAAAATGTTAGAGTAGCACTCATGTAGAAAGGGGACACACAGTTTTATGAAACCTTTGTGTTCTCAGAATACATTTATATATAATGTATATAGAATCTATATATGCATCCATTCAGATTCTGACACACACACATGCATGCATACACATGCACATAGCCTTGTAAAAAGTATTGTTGGTCATTACCCTTAGGTAAACAAGGCTTTTTAAATCAATAGATCTGTATGTGATCTCTGTCAGTCTGAACTACTATTGATTTATCATTACAGTGGTCATGTACCTGGAAAGTCCGCAGTTTGATTAGCTTATTTGCTGTCTTCCTTATCGATACTGCATATATTCTGATAATTCATCATTTCTGATGATATGATTCACTAGTGAAGAATTATTTGGAGCCTCTGCATGTAACACTTTTAGGCTTATGCCTTCTAATTTTAATCCTGGACGAGTGGCATTGCATTTTTAAAAATTTTACCATTTAAGCTTCTCTCAAGGTGATGGCTTGTCTTTCATGGTGGAATTCTGATATTTTCCCTTTTCTGTTTAAATCTCTGAGTTGTCCCTCCCAAAGAACAGAGCTTCTAGCTCTTCTGAGTGACCCTGTCCTTCTTCCTTTTAGTTCCAGCCACCTGTCTGTTCTGGGTGACTCCATGCCCTACTCCTTTGGAAATGGACTCCAAGTCCACCATTTTTGTGACTCAGATCTCCAGTCTCAGTGTGAAACTGGACACTACTCTATTTGCATGTTAGCAAAGAGCGGCTGATCGTAGAGGAAACGTGACAATCCGTGTCATCTGTGAAGAGGACAGACAAAGAGCTGAAGAAGATTCATTGAACTGTACTGCGACAGACTAAGTTGGGCGGAGACAAGAGACAGGTACTGTGAAACAGCAGGGTGAAGAGACTCAAAAGTTTCAAGTCAGCCAGGAGATTACGTCTATCAACAGAGAGGACCAAGAGCAGGGCAGCCTAGCTGCTGACATGCTGGGAGTCGTTGAGAGGCTGTCCCTGGTTCTGTCGGTCACCCAGTTCATTGTGGGGATTCTTGCCAATGGTTTCATCGGGTTGGTCAACAGCAGCAAGTGGGTCAAGAGCAAGAGCATTTCTTTGTCTGATTTCCTCATCACCAACCTGGCCTTTTCCAGGGTCATTCTGCTGTGGATTTTCTTGACCGATGGTCTTTTACTAGTGTTCTCTTACGGGACACATGACTCAGGGATAATGATGAAAGTTATTGATATTTTCTGGACATTTACAAACCATTTGAGCATTTGGCTTGCCACCTGTCTTGGTGTCCTCTACTGCCTGAAAATTGCCAGTTTCTCCCACGCCGCATTCCTCTGGCTCAAGTGGAGAGTGTCCAGGGTGGTGGTGTGGATGCTCCTGGGGGCACTGCTCTTTGCCGGCAGCAGCACCGTGTCTCTGGTCAATGAATTCAAGATACATTCTGTCCTCGAAGAAGCTGGTGACTCAGAGAATGCAACTGAGCTCACCAGAAAGAAGAAAGGAGAATATGAACTGATGCACGTTCTTATGGCTCTTTGGTACTCCCCTCCTTTGATTCTGTCCCTGGCCTCCTACGTTTTGCTCATT
This sequence comes from Oryctolagus cuniculus, assembly GCF_964237555.1. Lineage (NCBI taxonomy): Eukaryota > Metazoa > Chordata > Mammalia > Lagomorpha > Leporidae > Oryctolagus > Oryctolagus cuniculus. The sequence goes on along the minus strand of NC_091434.1, from coordinate 182,313,600 downwards.
CTCTCTTTGGGGAGGCACACACGGCAGATGCAGCAGAATGGCGTCAGCCCCAGAGACCAAAGCACTGAGGCCCACAAGAAGGCCATCAGGATCATCCTCTCCTTCCTCTTCCTCTTTCTGCTCTACTTTCTTGCCTTTTTAACTTTATCCTCCAGTGATTTCTTACCAGGAACCAAGGTGGTTAAGATGATTGGTGAAGTGATTACTATGTCTTGTCCTACTGTCCATTCATGTATCCTCATTCTAGGGAACGACAAGCTGAAGCAGACATTTGTGGGGATGCTCCGGTGTAAGTCTTGTCATCTGAAGCCTGGATCTAAGGGATTCTGTTTCCCTTAGAGGGCATAGGGTGGAGCCCAGGAGTCCTGTGGCCTGGCTCAAGTCTTTGGGATCCTCCTGACATTCCCGTGGTACCAGTTCTGTGACATCAGTAGGAGAGAGACACAGCTGGTTCTGAAATGGTTGCTTTGGAAGCGGTAAAACAGTCTTCGGGAATGTCAAGGTAATGAGAACCCTGGAGCTGTAGTTCAGTCACCATCAGGTTAGCTTAATGAATCTGAGTACATTTCAGCTTAAGTTTGGCACTGCTGTAAATAAAATAGAGACTTCAGTTACAAAAGCTTTGTACCGCTCTAGATGTGGGTTTGAATTCTGGTTGTGTCAATTTCCCAAGGTTTTGGCCTCGTGTGGATTAGTTTAATTACTTGTCTGATTTTTTTCTTCCATGATTTTAATATAACATCAACTTCATAGAATAATAGAGAGTCAGGAGATAATATTTTAGGACAGTGTGTTGTGTAAAATGCTTAGTAAGTGAAGGCTATTATAACTAACAGTCATAGAGCAAGAGCAGTTCCCGTATAATACCAGTTTCTGCAGCCCATTGTGTGATGAAGAAGGCACTGGAATGAAAATCAAGACCTTTGGATTCGAGGTTCTAATCTGCTCTTGGGTTTTATGGTCATCTTGTTAAAGTAAATTTACATTTTCTAAACTGGGCAAAAACACCCAACCACTTCTTCTTTTTTAAACTGAGATGCTTATTTGTTTTTAATTTACAGAATCTTATTGAATTTAATGTGAGCAGTTTCATAAGTTTGATTAATCTTATTTAAATTGAAGTACATTAAACGCTGATTCACTTCCTGTCATTGAGCAGTTTTGATGTTAGTGGGAATATTTTTATTTTACATTAAATATTTTTATTTTACATTAAAATTCTCAAACTTGTGTATATGTTCAGTTAGCACAGATGGTATTTCTGTGTTTGTAACAATATTTTGGCTCTCGAATGTGGAGTATTATGGCTGAGAATGTGTTCACTGACGCCAGACACCCTGGGCTCGCTCCCGGCCATGCACCTTGGGAGCCGGTTCCTTAACCCCTCTCTATTGCCCTTCTTTGTTTTTAAAGTGGTAATAGTAATGGCGTTTTTTATGGGGTTGTTGGAAGGAATGAGTGCGTTAGCACATGAATGGTGCTCAGAGCCCTACATGAAGTAAACACTCAGTAAACATTTTATTATTGAAAGGGGTATATTTTGACATAGCCTGAAGGATTGTCACATTGCTTGACATTTAGTCATATGTAACCAAAAATCAATTTGGGGATTATTCTGAAATTTTATGTATTAATTTTTGAGATTGTAGGAGTAAAATGGCTTTTGATGTGCATATTTGCTTGTAATTTTATTCCTGCCTAATGAAGAAACATCTGTGAATATTCCTAATTAAGAATAATTTGTGATTCATTTACAATTCACTAAAATATAAAAATTTAAAAGTTACTATTTTTCTCCATCTGCAATTTCTGCAATTAGTAGAAATCTGGGCTTCTTTTTGGTACAGAGGGGTTTCACTGGGTAAATTCGTGCTGCTTTGCTTGGCATCTTTGTCCATCTGACCTGCTCTTTAATTCAGCCTCACCCACTCTGGAACTCTGCTGCGATGTCTTGAACAATTTCTCTGCCTTGCTCTGACTTTATAGTTCCTTAGTCCTTGCCTGAACTCCTGATTCTGCCAGCTGACCTGGCTGTTGGGATTCCCTTTCTCTTGGTTGAAATCAACATCGCTCTGGAGGTTTTGACTTAGCTGTTCTTTGGCTCTTGGTGCTTTCAGCTGACTTTTGTAGGAATCCTCCCCTTATTTTTCTACCACGGCCCCATGAAATTCTACAGTGACCTAACACATTCAGGCATAGTAAACATGTTGGTATTACTGCCGCTGTTAGCTTCACGGGTGCCTGTAGTGTGACTGGAAAGTGCAGAATGCCAGGTGGGGAGTCTGATTTGGTTCCCCAAGAAAAAACGTGGCATTTCCATTTCACTCCAAACTTCCTCTTTCGGAGTAATTAGTCCGAGGTGACTTCTGGAAGACCTCTGACTTTGTTCTATGATTTCAGCTCTGTGTGGACTGCGTTTAAGTTGGTAGTGAGACTGGGGCATAGGTCTAGGTTGTGGGTGAGTTTCTGGGAAGAGAAGTCTCACCTATTGCAAGCGGCACCATGATGGAATTTTGGCTAATTTGGAGAGGATTTGGTCTCCGATTCTATCACAGGAAATGCTTTCCGCCAACTCCACACTGAATCCCAGGGCGTGGGTGAGAATTACCTGGTATCTTAGTCCCTGGATTGAGAAACCCTGAAAGATGCCACCTTGTTTGTTTTGTTTTGCTTTTGATTAATTACCTTTGGTTGTTAACCCCTTAAGACTCTTACATTGAGTTGCTTCACGCACAAGGGAACAGATTCCTCTTCAGAATGGAATGTAGGTGGTCTCTGCATTCGGAGCCGGCTGCATGCGGAGCTGGTTCTGAAGGTGCACGTCCCGGCTGGCGCCGCGGCTCACTAGGCTAATCCTCTGCCTTGCGGCGCCAGCACACCGGGTTCTAGTCCCGGTCGGGGCACTGGATTCTGTCCCGGTTGCCCCCCTTCCAGGCCAGCTCTCTGCTGTGGCCAGGGAGTACAGTGGAGGATGGCCCAAGTGCTTGGGCCCTGCACCCCATGGGAGACCAGGAGAAGCACCTGGCTCCTGGCTCCTGCCATCGGATCAGCGCGGTGCGCCGACCGCAGCGCGCCAGCCGTGGCGGCCATTGGAGGGTGAACCAACAGCAAAGGAAGACCTTTCTCTCTGTCTCTCTCTCTCACTGTCCACTCTGCCTGTCAAAAAAAAAAAAAAAAGAAGGTGCACGTCCCCTCCTGACACACCTCTCTGGTATATTCTGGGGGTTTTGACACACGGAGCAGCAGTAGCTCATGAGACTTCCACTTTCCAGTTTTCTGTCAGGGATTCCTGTGTCCTACGTCCTCTGAGGCTCCTTCTCATGAGTTAATACTCCGATTCCTGGACCACTTCATAGACCCTGACTCTTAATGACCTGGAACTGTAGTTTGGGTCCAGGAGAATTTTAAATGAAAACAAACCAGAAAACCCCCAAAAATACTTTTCAACATTTTCCAAACAATTTCAGTGCCTGCAAGTGTTCTTTACATTGTGAAATTTATCTTATATTTTCCAAAAGTACATGAACATGGCCACCTCCAGGGTCTTAAATTGTGTTTGTAATTTTTTTTTGCCTTGGGATAGGTAGAAAGTGTTATTTATTCAATTCTGTATGAGATTCTGTTTTAAAAATGCAAAAGTGACATTATAAACTTCCAGCAACTGCTGATGACAATTATATTTTATTTTCTGATGTTTCTACATTTTGGTGGGCTAGAAAATGCGTAGCATGAAGGTAAGAGTGTCAGAGTGTTACTCAGACGCATTCGTGTGCAAATCCTGAGCCCCACCGTTCTTGCGTGATCTTTGGTAAGTTCCTGACCCTCCCTGGACTTCACTCTGAAAGAGGCATACTTGATAGACCTGATGTGAGGGTTAAACAGAGCAATGTATGTGAAGTATTTAAGTAATAAATGAACAGTGAATATGAGCTACTGCTGTTTTGCCCTCTCAAGGATTGAGCCTGAAGTGTCCACCTCTAGACTCCTTCTCCTGCCACACTGAATCCCCGAGGCTTGGTGGTGGTGGTTAGGGGGACATGTAAGTGGAAACCCGCTCCTCCCAGCCTCCGGATGGCAGGAAGGAGAAGAGTGAGAGAGAAAAGGGATTGCAGGTAGTCAGGCGAGGGTCCTGATGCTGTCCCACTTTGAGAGTTGGCTAAAACTCCCCGTGTGTAGTCAGTGGGAGCAAAGCATAGGTGCAGACTCAGCCTTGAATGCAGCAGTGCAAACCGGAACCAGGACCTCTTCCTGGAAGCCGGATGAGACAAGGACACTGAAGCCGAGGACCGGACACTTCTCTGGAACCATGAGCAGAGCTGATCTCACCCAGCTTCCTGTGTGTCTTCAGTAAAGGACAGAAGCACAGCAGGGAGAGGATGTTTTTGTTTGCAGATACGGAGACCAAGCATTTTCTAAAGACACTCTCCCATTGGGTTAAAAACTTCCACCAACCAGCAGGGGGAACTCAGGAGGAAACTCCTGTTACAGGCAAAATAAAGAACATGATTTTTTTTCTCAGCACATCTGTGTGGAGTAAATTTTATTGACTCCATTACAATTGTCAGTGTGACATGGTGCGGCTGGACTGATGGCCAGAATCACATTTCCAGGTGAAAAACATGGTTTCAGAAGTTCATGAGGAGAGTTTCTCAGCCATGTCCATCTGGCCTGTTGGCAAACAGTATTTACAGCTACAGTGTGAAGGTTTTTGAATTTTTTTTCTTGCTTTCTCAGGCTTGTACCTTGATTGTCTCAGAAAGGAATGGGATTTGGACAGTTGCTGGTCGTTGTTATAATATTCCAGGAATAAACACATTTCTCATTCCGATGGCATTCTGGCTTACCTGGACGCCATTCTACCCCATTCCTATCACAGACATTGACATCACACTCACTGTGCACTAAGCACCGTGCAGCTCTGTTCTCCAGATCATCATCACATCATAGAAACAAATATTTCACCTCTGCTTTGGGCGTGAGGAAGGGATCCTCCTGTCATAAGAGGGTCCTGCACAGGTTACCTTTTGATCTTTGTCTCTAGCCACCCCTCCCCAGTGCCCTGCCTTTTTAAAGATTTTATTTATTTGGAGGGCAGAGTTACAGAGAGAGGGAGAGACAGAGATCTTCTCTCTGCTGATTCATGCCCAGGTGCATTAATAGGGAGCTTGATCAGAAGTGGAGCAGCCAGGACTTGAAATGATGCTCATATGAGGTGCTGGTGCTACAGGCAGCAGCTTAACTCACTGGATCACAACCCTGGCCCTGCTAACCCCGTTTTGCGGCAGCCATGAAGACTCACTGCTCAGATCTCTGCTGTTGGGGAGGGTACTTGGCTGATGACTCCCACTGCTGGGTCCATCCCTATGAGGCCACACCTTCTGCATGCTTCCCCAGCCAGAGACCATGCAGTGCAAAGTTAGGTCTGTTCTGCTGAAACACGGGACTCTTCCACCAGACAGTTTTGGCCCAGGGACTCTAACAGTGTTGTCGAAGCTTTCTTGGATCTGTGTTTCTGTTTAGGGCTTTATCAGTTCTTTCTTCCTGCCTTTTTACAGCTCTCAGACCTATCTTGGTGTCTGAACACCCTACTCACCTCCTCTGACTGCCTCCCATCTAAAGTATCTTGCAATCTAATCTAATTTCAGTCTCTACTTCTGGAATTGACACACTTTCCTGTATAAATAAGCTTGTTACTAAATTGGTAGAGCAGATTGTAAAGATCCTGAAAGACATGCATTTGTGTACGTATGCGCACCTGTGTGTTCTAAGTACACTAGAATTCTGGAGGCCGGTGCTGTGGCTCACTAGGCTAATCCTCTGCCTTGTGGCGCCAGCTCACCGGGTTCTAGTCCCAGTCGGGGTGCCAAATTCTGTCCCGGTTGCCCCTCTTCCAGGCCAGCTCTCTGCTGTGGCCCGGGAGTGCAGTGGAGGATGGCCCAGGTCCTTGGGTCCTGCACCCCATGGGAGACCAGGAGAAGCACCTGCCTCCTGCCATCGGATCAGCGCGGTGTGCCAGCCGCAGCGCGGTGGCTGCGGCAGCCATTGGAGGGTGAACCAACGGTAAAAGGAAGACCTTTCTCTCTGTCTCTCTCTCACTGTCCACTCTGCCTGTCAAAAAAAAAAAAAAAAAAAAAAAAAAAAGAATTCTGGAAACCATTTCAGAATTTTCCTTCCTCTAAAGCTTCACTATTCATTTGTCACAAGATTCCTTTGGTTATAATCTAAAAATCTTTCTTTCTAATTTCCATTGCTCTTCATTTCCACTCTTCCCAACCCATCAGAATGACTGCAACAGTGTTCTCATTTCCTCTGTCCAACTCCATCGCTTTCCAGCAAGCATTGCCACATTACTTGATTCGTGTTCTTCCTGAGGGAAAATACAACCATAATGCTGCCCTCTGAAAGCCCTGCAGTGGTTCTTCATTGCTTTGCATAGAATGCACTCCTTAGCTCTGAGCACTAAGCATTATTTAACTCCTCCCTATTCGTTCAAGTTGCATCTTCCCATTCCTTACTCCTCCAAGAGAACTCTGAACCGTGTCTGGTTCCAAATATGCATACTCTTCTTGCTTTATTTTTGTATATGCTTCTGCTTTTGCCTAACATTGCTTTTCTCACTCAACAGCTGTGCTAACTCCTCTTTCTTATCCTTCAACAGCTGTCTCCTTTAACTCTGAAGTTGAGCACTTACTCTGTGTCTTATCCTAGAATGTTGTACAGAACTCTGATCACATTGCTGTAATCATGTCCCAGCTGTGTATCTAGCATGGTGTAGGTGCTTGGGGACCTACTTCATTTCCTGACTCCTCCTCTCCTTGCTCCCCTACACTCCTCTGTCTCCTGCACCTGCCATTTGTCTCCTCTGAGTCTGCATGTAGAGTTCTCCCTCTGTTTCCAACATCCTTCTTCCTCTCACTCTGGACATTTGCTCGGATAACTCCTTTGCATCCTTCAAGACTTGATTTATATGCTTCCTCAGGAAAGCCTTTTTCTGAACCCCAGAAGGCTGGTTAAGTGTGCCTCCCGAAACACTCTGATTGCATTCTTTGTTTCTTCTTGTTACAGCACTGGAAACACTGATCTCTAATGGTCTGCCCCCACTGTTGTGCATGTCCTTTGAAGGTATGCTGCGGTGTGCTGCAGGTGATTCTTGCCTGCTTCTTTAGCACCCAACGTAGTGCCTGGCTGATAGAAACATTTATTTTTGGAATGAAAGAACCTTGGGGGCTAGTGCTGTGTAGTAGGCTAAGCCTCTGCCTGCAGTGCTGGTATCCCATATGGGTGCCGGTTTGTGTCCCGGTTGCTCCTCTTCTGATCAAGCTCTCTGCTAATGGCCTGGGAAAGCAGTGGAAGCAGGCCCAAATGCTTGGGCCCCTGCACCCACATGGGAGACTGGGAAGAAGCTCCTGGCTCTTGGCTTTGTATTGGCCCAGCTCTGTCCATTGCAGCCACTGGAGTGATCCAATGGATGGAAGACCTTTCTCTCTGCCTCACTCTCTGTGACTCTACCTCTCAAATAAATAAATAAATCTTAAAAATAAAAGAACCAATGAGGGCCAGTCTAGTGTAGTGGAAAGAGCTTAGCCTCAGAAAGATCTTTGCTGTAATTAGGCAGTCATATACTTTCTCTCATTTTTATTTTCCTCATCTGTGACTAGTAATGTTCATATCTTTTTTCTAGACTGTTTTATGGAATAACTGACATTGAAAATCCACTGTGTACTGCTGGGAAATTAGTAAACATTTCAAAAATCCCAAGAAATGAAAGTTCCTTTTATTTTTTTCTTAAACTCCCTGTGTATTCCTTTGAAAAAATTTCAAACTCTGAAGTTCTTGTTTACTCTTAGTGGACCTCATTTTTTGGAGTCATCATCAAATCAGCTAAGTCGTCCTTTCACTGCAGCTGGTTGCCTTAAAGCTTTCTCCAGAGACCTGTCAATAGCACAGTTTGGTTCCAGGGCTGCCCTGGCCACCAACCGATCTTTTCAGGCTCTGGTAAGCATCCAGACTCACAAGACTATCTCAGGCCGGTTTATCTCCAACCTTCTCCGTTGGATAGAGTTCAGGGACCCAGCTAAAAGTGTTATAGGTATCTCCTATCTGTGTACCTTGTTTGACAGCTAAATGCCTGTGAAGAGATAGCCACATGCAGTCTGAACATAAACCAACATTTATAAACACGTGAAGAGGTTGACTTTTTTATGAGCATAAACAAAATGCAGAAAATGATTATGGCACAAATCTGTGCATACAGCTAGTGAGGGAAAACTAAGTAAAGGCATCATCATGGAAGGATGGGATTAGTTGAGAAGGCTAAGGTCCTCGAACTTGATCTATTAACTGTAGAGCACTGTTGGTGCTGAGATAAAGGAGTGGCTTGGCATGGTCAGGGCGGTTGAAGACGCATCACCAGAACAGAGCGATGGGAGGTTGGATGGGAAGAACCAGGCACCGGAATTCTCACCACATTCTGAGATTTCTGTGAAGAAAAGCAATGTTTGTGGTGAAACAGTGATAGAAGCAATGCTGACCTGGAACTCTAATTTGAATTTGAAATCTTTGGAGCCAGCTGTGACTCCGCTTGATAGCCCTTCTGCTGTTGGAGGAGAGAGATTCCAGGTTCAGCTAGGCTTGTTTTAACAAGGCATTTCTAAGAAGAGGATATGATTGAAGAAACAGTAATGCAATCCTCAGAGGATTTGCATCTTAGTAAAAGCAGCTGGCTCTTAGACCACCACTGGCTCATTTGCCATGCTGGGGAAAAAAATAAAAAAGCAGACATCCCTCCTGGCTGGATACTGGTGCCTGCTTGGCCATTTCATTATTTCTCCTAGCCCCCACCATCAGCACCACAACTGAATCCTCGATACGTAACGATGTATCTAGGTTTCTATTTCTTTGTTATTGCCTTTTTTGTTCTTATTTTTGTAGGGACCTTTACAAGTCTATTTATCACAGTGGTCAGTTACAAGAGCTGGGCCAAAAGCAACAGAAACTCCTCTTCCGATAGGATCCTATTCAGCTTGGGCATCACCAGATTTCTAACGCTGGGACTGTTTCTACTGAATATTATCTACCACACTGTTGCCAATGTTGAAAGGTCAGTGTACGTATCCATCTTTTTGCTAGCGTGTTTGATGTTTTTGGACTCCGTCAGCGTCTGGTTTGTGACCCTGCTCAACATCTTGTACTGTGTGAAGATTGCTAACTTCCAAACCTCGGTGTTTCGCCTGCTGAAACGGAATATTTCTCCCACGACCCCGAGGCTGCTGGGGGCCTGTGTGCTGGTTTCTGCCTTCACCACTGTCCTGCATGTTGTGCTCAGAGAGACGCTCCCCTTTTCCAACTTTGTTTCCAGGAGAAATGGCACCATGTTTGGCACCAGTGAGGACATCTCGTCTTTGGTGATCTCTTCCGTCTTGAACTCGTTTGTCCAGTTGACCATCAATGTGACTTGTGCTTCCTTGCTAATACATTCCCTGAGAAGACACATAAAGAAGATGCAGGGAAACGCCACTGGCCTCTGGAGTCCCCAGACGGAAGCTCACGTCGGTGCCATGAAGCTCATGATCTGCTTCCTCGTCCTCTACATCCCATACTCAGTTACTAGCCTCATCTGTTTTCTCCCTTATGTGAAGGTAGATTTGAGAATCAGATGTGTTTGTATAATTCTTTCCACTCTTTACCATCCAGGACATTCTGTTCTCATCATTTTCACTCATCCTAAGCTAAAAACCAAAGCAAAGAAGATTCTTTGTTTCAACAAATAGTAACATTTCAGTAGTAAAGAGGGACTGCAGTCACCTCATGGTTTGAGAGTAAGATTTCCTGTTAGCAGTTTTCCCGGTTTGTTTATGTGATTGCTGATTTGACAATTTAGGCCTCAAAGGGCTGTATTTCAGTTCTTCCATGTTTTTTTTTTTTTCTTTTGTTAATATTTTAAAGTAAGGAACATTCTCTAAGGAATTTGGTTGAAGCATTACTTACTGTGTGTTTTATATGGCCATTGCATCCCTAGATAAGGGAACTTACTACGTTGTTCCATGGGCTACTGAAGTGTAAGTGGGAAGTACCCCTGAGTTGATGTGTACATGATTGGTTAAATTTTTGTGGCTTAGCTGAGGAGCACTGGGTAAAGGCACAGCAATGGGTAAGTTAGTGATCACTGAGAGCCTTAGACTGGCTTACAGCGCAGCAAGGAGGTGAAAGAGAAAATGAATAAAAGGAAAGTACCAGAGAGAAACGGGAGGAAAAGAAAGATGGAAAGAAATAGATCCATGTGGGACAAGACAGAAAAGGGATCCTCACATCTGTGGGATGGCAGTGACCGAGTTGCTACCACCAAGAAACCCTGGGATTGAATTTCCAGACTCAGTCTGGAAGGTAGGAAAGAGCCAGCGTTGACAGGTGGAGGGCAGTGAACAGTATTAAAGGGTCAAAACCACGTGCCAAATAGTGAAATTAACATGTTTAATGCAAGTGCACAGGATATCGTGCCTGAGCCTATGAGAACTCAGTGGGAAGCCAAGAGGAGATGCTGAGCTCCCGTAGTGGAAGCTGTGGACTTTCGGTGGGTTTACCTCGCTCGTTTGTGAGTTTGTGAACAGTGCACATCTCTCCCAGGAGAAGGCTGTGTCTGGTTTGGGATAGCAGACAGTGGCTCCAGAGAAAGACTCTGAACGCAGGATGCTGACAAGTTTTGACATGGGAATTGGGAAATATTTATATTTATAAAACTTAAAATGGCTTATGTAATGTTTATAAAATACTTGTGTAATATCTAAACATCTCAAATAAATATATCTTCAGATTTTACATCTTACCCGACTTTTTCACTTGACTACCAGAATCTTGACTATAATACACAGTAGGGGCTACTCAAACCAATGCTTTATAACACAAAACCTGGAAGTGTTTGTCACATTAGAATCTTAAGAGGTAAGCAGCTGGCGCTGTGGCACAGTAGGTTAATCCTCTGCCTGCGGAGCCGGTATCCCATATTGGCACTGGTTCTAGTCCCGACTGCTCCTCTTCTGATCCAGCTCTCTGCTATGGCCTGGGAGGGCAGTGGAAGATGGCTCAGATGCTTGGGCCCCCCCGCATCCACGTTGGGGACCCAGAGTAGGCTCCTGCCTCCGGCCTTGGATCAGCCCATCTCTGGCTGTTGTGGCCATTTAAGGAGTGAACCAGTAGATGGAAGACCTTTCTTTCTGTCTTTCCTTCTCACTGTCTGTAACTCTACCTGCCAAATAATAAATAAAAAAACTTTCAAAAAAAAAAAAAAAGAATAAGAGGTAAAATGATTGCTGAAGTAATTAAGTGTACACCGTGGCATAAGAACTTTAAACGAGTGGCAGAAACCCTCATGGGACTCCTAATATCTAGCTGTTCTTTCTCCTCTACTCCACATTAATCAGATTATTAGCTGCCTAGAATTTTGGTAGCTAATTACATTCTACAGCTTCCTTTTGTAGGAAGGGATTGCCATGTGATCAAGTTCTGCCAATAGAGTATGACCAGAGATGATGTATCTAATTCCTAGGTGGTGCCCATAGAACAATCATGCCCTCTCTTTCCTTTTTCTTCTTTCCTTCTTCCCAGGGCTGGAATGCTGATGGGACAGTGGTCCATCTTGGACTATGAGCTAGGAAGGGATAGATGAGGTCATTGCTTGAGATGTTAGACTTACTGTCCACTCCAGAGTTGGCTCCGTGTTTCTTGCACTAGTTGCTGCAGCAGCTCTGGACTGCTCACGAGGCACATCTCCAGTCTTCAGGCACTGTGTTTTTTTCCTCTGTTACCTTATTTAAATATTTTATACTATACCATAAATATATTTAATGATATCTTTCTGATGAATTAGTATGTAGTTTTTTCTTATGATCAAAGAACATTTTTATATGACTGTAAATGACATAAAATTGTCTGAAGTATGATTTCCACTTTTGTTTAAAATCTATATATAAAGAAAAGTCTGGAAGGAAATGTGTAAAAATGCAAATAGCAATTATTTATAGGTAGAAAGTTTTGAGTGATTGTAAGATAGTTTCCAGTGATGAACAAAAATTGGTTTTGTAATCAGAATAAAACACATACTTTTTTTTTTTTTTTGACAGGCAGAGTGGATAGTGAGAGAGAGAAACAGAGAGAAAGGTCTTCCTTTTTGCCATTGGTTCACCCTCCAATGGCCACCATGGCTGGTGCGCTGCGGCCGGTGCACCGCGCTGATCCGAAGGCAGGAGCCAGGTGCTTCTCCTGGTCTCCCATGGGGTGCAGGGCCCAAGTACTTGGGTCATCCTCCGCTGCCTTCCTGGGCCACAGCATAGAGCTGGCCTGGAAGAGGGGCAACCGGGACAGAATCTGGCGCCCCGACCGGGACTAGAACCCGGTGTGCCGGCGCCGCTAGGTGGAGGATTAGCCTATTGAGCTGCGGCGCCGGCTAAAACACATGCTTTAAAATACATGTAGTCTATACATTCTATCTCTCTATGTCTATCTATGTATCTAAAGGACCTGAGGAGTTCTGATATCAACATCCAGTTTCTGCTCACCAAGAAAGGTAAGTGAATAGTCTTTCCTCTGCTTTGTCTGACTTCTTTTTTTTTCTATTTTTTTTAAATGAATTACTTATTAGTTTGAAAGGCAGAATGATAGGGGTTGGGGAGAGAGCCAGGATCCCAACAGGCACTCTGATATAGGATGAGGGCATCCCAAACTTATCCCACTGTGCTAAAATGCCTGTCCCTGGCTTCTCTTTCTGAATTGGCAAAGTTCTGAGTGATTTCTGGGTTGTCCTACATTATCTTATTTTTTCCCATCTATGCTGGATGTGTTCTATATTTTTATTACCACTGTTTTTACTATTTGAAGAAAGTCTTGAGTCTTTGGTTATGCACTTGCCCAAAGTCCTCCTTGGGCAAAATTTTTAGCAATGCTATAGGTTCAGTGTTTTGCTGATTCCAGTATGCTCTGCTAAATACCTACCATGAAGGACTTATTAACTAAGACTTAAAGTGGATTTTTTTGTTTATTTTTTCGAGATATGATAACTTGGGGCTGATATCATGGCGTAGCATGTTAAGCTGCCACCTGTGATGCCAGCATCCTATCTGGGCACTGTTTCGAGTCCCAGCTGCTCCACTTCTGATTCAGCTCTCTGATGATGGCCTGGTAAAAGCAGCAAAAGATGGCCCGTGTTTGGGCCCCTACCACCCATGTGGGAGACTTGGAAGAAGCTCCTGGCATCTGCCTTCGGCCATTGTGGCTATTGTAGGCAACTGTTGCAGCCAACTGGGGAGTGAACCATTGGGTGGAAGATATCTCTCTATCTGTCTCTGTCTGTCTGTCTCTCCCTCTCTTTGTAGCTCTAACTTTCAAATAAATACATAAATCTTTAAAAAAGATGCGATAATTTAGAGGCTCTCTAATATAGATACTCAGTGTCTTGCATCTATCCCTGTTCTCTGCTAACATGAAAAGAAGGAGTGTTTACAACTTTTTTCTTCTTTAAAAGAAATTAAAGGGATACAAATTGGAAGAAGGAAGAAGTTAAACTGTTCCTCTTTGCAGATGATAGGATTCTTTATTTAGGGGATCCAAAGAACTCTACTAAGAGACTATTGGAACTCATAGAAGAGTTTGGCAAAGTAGCAGGGTATAAAATCAATGCACAAAAATCAACAGCCTTTGTATACACAGACAATGCCATGGCTGAGGAAGAACTTCTAAGATCAATCCCATTCACAATAGCTACAAAAACAATCAAATAACTTGGAATAAACTTAACCAAGGACATTAAGGATCTCTACAATGAGAATTACAAAATCTTAAAGAAAGGAATAGAAGAGGATACCAAAAAATGGAAAAATCTTCCAGGCTCATGGATTGGAAGAATCAATATCATCAAAATGTCCATTCTCCCAAAAGCAATTTATAGATTCAATGCGATACCAATCAAAATACCAAAGACATTCTTCTCAGATCTGGAAAAAATGATGCTGAAATTCATATGGAGACACAGGAGACCTCGAATAGCTAAAGTAATCTTGTACACAAAAACAAAGCTGGAGGCATCACAATACCAGATTTCAGGGCATACTACAGGGCAGTTTTAATCAAAACAGCATGGTACTGGTACAGAAACAGATGGATAGACCAATGGAACAGAATTGAAACACCAGAAATCAACCCAAACATCTACAGCCAACTTATATTTGATCAAGGATCTAAAACCAATTCCTGGAGCAAGGATAGTCTATTCAACAAATGGTGCTGGGAAAATTGTATTTCCACATGCAGAAGCATGAAGCAAGAGCCCTACCTTACACCTTACACAAAAATCCACTCAACCTGGATTAAAGATTTAAATCTATGACACGACACCATCAAATTATTAGAGAACATTGGAGAAACCCTGCAAGATATAGGCACAGGCAAAGACTTCTTGGGAAAGACTCAGAGGCACAGGCAGTCAAAGCCAAAATTAACAATTGGGATTACATCAAATTGAGAAGTTTCTGTACTGCAAAAGAAACAGGAGAGTGAAGAGTCAACCAACAGAATGGGAAAAATATTTGCAAACTATGCAATAGATAAAGGAATAACAACCAGAATCTCTAAAGAGATCAAGAAACTCCACAACAACAAAACAACTCAGTTAAGAGATGGGCCAAGGACTTAAACATTTCAAAAGAGGAAATCCAAATGGCCAACAGACACATGAAAAAATGTTCAGGATCACGGCCGGCGCCGCGGCTCACTAGGCTAATCCTCTCCTTGCGGCGCCGGCACACCGGGTTCTAGTCCCGGTCGGGGCGCCGGATTCTGTCCCGGTTGCCCCTCTTCCAGGCCAGCTCTCTGCTGTGGCCAGGGAGTGCAGTGGAGGATGGCCCAAGTGCTTGGGCCCTGCACCCCATGGGAGACCAGGAAAAGCACCTGGCTCCTGCCTTCAGATCAGTGCGGTACGCTGGCCACAGTGCGGCGGCCATTGGAGGGTGAACAAACGGCAAAGGAAGACCTTTCTCTCTGTCTCTCTCTCTCTCACTGTCCACTCTGCCTGTCAAAAAAAAAAAAAAAATGTTCAGGATCACTAACCATCAGGAAAATGCAAATCAAAACCACAATGAGGTTTCACCTCACCCCAGTTAGAATGGCTCACATACAGGAATCTACCAACAACAGATGCTGGCGAGGATGTGGGGAAAAAGGGACACTAACCCACTGTTGGTGGGAATGCAAACTGGTCAAGCCACTATGGAAGTCAGTTTGTAGATTCCTCAGAAACCTGAATATAACCATACCATACAACCCAGCCTTTCCACTCCTTGGAATTTACCCAAAGGAAATTAAATTGGCAAATAAAAGAGCTGTCTGCACCTCAATGTTTATCGCAGCTCAATTCACAATAGCTAAGACCTGGAACCAACCCAAATGCCCATCAACAGTAGGCTGGATAAAGAAATTATGGGACATGTACTCTATAGAATACTATACAGCAGTCAAAAACAACGAAACCCGGTCATTTGCAACAAAATGGAGGAATCTGGAACACATCATGCTGAGTGAATTAAGCAAGTGCCAAGGGGACAAATATCTTATGTTCTCCCTGATTGGTGACAACTAACGGAGCGCCAAAAAGGAAACCTGTTGAAGTGAAATGGACACTATGAAAAAAACAATGACATGATCAGCCCTTGTCCTGACTGTCGAGGAACAACTTAATACTTTATCCCTTTTAGTATTTTTTTGTTCTACTTAATACTATTGGTGTACTCTTTAATTAACACACAATTATTCTTAGGTGTTTTAATTTAACTGAAAAGTGATTCCTGTTTAATATAAGAGTGGGAATAAGAGAGGGAGGAGATGTACAGTTTGGCACATGCTCAATCGGACTTGCCCCAAACAGTAGAGTTAGAAACGTGCCAGGGGATTCCAATTCAATCCTATCAAAGTGACATGTACCACTGCCATCTCACTAGTCAAAGTGATCAGTTTCATTTCTTAAATTGATCATAATGATAAGATTAAGTGTCAAAGGGATCACATAAACAAGACTAGTGTCTGCTAATACTAACTGATAGAATTAAAAGGGAGAGAACAATCCAACATGGGAAGTGAGATACACAGCACACTCATTGAATGGCAGATGTCCTAAACAGCACTTTGGCCTCAGAATCAGCCCTTAAGGCATTTGGATCTGGCTGAAAAGCCCATGAGAGTATTTCAGGCATGGAAAGCCAAGACAGTTGTGGCAAAAACAAAAATAAAAACAAAAACAAAAACAAAAAAACAAAACCTAAATGAAAGATCTCTGCGAGTGAGATCCCAGTGGAAAGAATGGGCCATCAAAGAAGGAGGTACCTTTCTCTGAAGGGAGGAGAGAACTTCCACTTTGACTATGGCATTGTCTAGATAAGATCGGGCATTGGTGATCTCAAAAGGCCTCCATAGCCTGGGGAACTCATGACAAGAGCCTCGGGTGATTACTGACGCCATAAACAATTAACAACAGGAGTCACAGTGCACTTACTCCCCATGTAGGATCTCTGTCCTTAATGTGTTGTACTATGTGAATTAACAGTATAACTAGTACTCAAACAATACTTTACACTTCGTGTTTCTGTGTGGGTATAAACTGTTGAAATCTTTACTTAATATATACTAAATTGATCTTCTGTATATAAAGATAATTGAAAATGAATCTATTTTTATTTTTGACAGGCAGAGTTAGAGAAAGAGAGATAGAGAAAGGTCTTCCTTTTTCCATTGGTTCACCCCCCAAAATGACTACTATGACCACCGTGCTGCGGCTGGCGTGCTGCGCTGATTTGAAGCCAGGAGCCAGGTGCTTCCTCCTGGTCTCCCATGCGGGTGCAGGGCCCAAGCACTTGGGCCATCTTCCACTGCCTTCCTGGGCCACAGCAGAGAGCTGGACTGGAAGAGGAGCAACCAGGACTAGAACCTGGGGTGCTGGCATCGCAGGCAGAGGATTATTTGAGTGAGCCATGGTGCTGGCCGAAAATGAATCTTGATGTAAATGGGATGGGAGAGGGAGCAGGAGATGGGATGGTTGTGGGTGGGAGGGAGGTTATGGGGGGAAAAAGCTACTGTAATCCAAAAGCTGTACTTCGGAAATTTATATTTATTAAATAAAAGTTAAAAAAATTAAGAGGGAATAAGAGAGGAAGGAGGAGAATGGGTGGATGTGTGGGAGTGAGGGAGGATAGGTTGAGAAGTATCGTATGTTCCTGAATCTGTATATATGAAATACATGAGATTTATGTACCTTAAATAATATTTAAAAAAAAAGTTTATTTTGAATGCTGCTCTTGGGAGGAAATAGGCCAATAGAGAGATGATGGGAAAGTAGAAGCAATTCCTCTAAGAGTTATATGAAGTCTTAAAGCTTTCACAGATGTTAAAAGTTTCTTCATTTTGCTTAAATTTCATTTAAGCATTTGTGGTTGTGGGTTTCTATGATCATTGCTCCAAACGTTCTGTTGATGAGCCATTTTCAGTTGCTTTAAAATAAATAACAAAGAAGAACAAAGAAGAAGTTAGTCTTCTAAAGCGTGACAATGTCAGAGTCTCCAGGTTAAACTGAATCTTACTGAAGGCATTTAAAATAAATTTGTCAATAATATTCTTTTTCATAAATTAGTGGATACTTTGTCCAAGAGGCCTGAGAAAGTGACAGGCATGTTTGAATCCACTGGAATTTTTTTTTTTTTCCGATTTACGTCCCCTCCTTCTCATTCCTTCTAGGTGTGAGGGTGGAACGGGAAAGTAGTTTGTCAGCCGCCCCCTTTCCTCCAACTAAGGATTTTGATATTATGATCTGACGATTGACTCAGATATAAATTTATTCCTCCCACTGCTCACACCAAGAGTATAGCCCATGGCCAATTTTATTTCACAAAGAAAAAAGTGTGAAAAGAAATCTCCTTGTATGAGAATTTGCTTGGTATAGAAATTCACAAGGATGTGATCTGAGTTAATGGAAATGGGGGAAGGTAGAGGAAAGCATGCCATGGAAGGTTAGGACAACACCTCACCCCTACCCTGAGGTCGAGCTTGGCTGTACTCTGGATTGTGGAGGGGTGAGGTCAACAGTTTGGCTGTTCTCTGGATTGTGGAGGGGTGAGGTCAACAGTTTGGCTGTTCTCTGGATTGTGGAGGTGTGAGGTCTACAGCTTGGCTGTTCTCTGGACTCTGGTGGTGTGAGGTCAACAGCTTGGCTGGTCTCTGGATTGTGGTGGTGTGAGGTCAACAGTGTCTGTTCTCTGGATTGTGGTGGTGTGAGGTCAACAGCTTGGCTGTTCTCTGGATTGTGGAGGTGTGAAGTCTACAGCTTGGCTGGTCTCTGGATTGTGGAGGGGTGAGGTCAACAGTGGCTGTTCTCTGGATTGTGGAGGGGTGAGGTCAACAGCTTGGCTGTTCCCTGGATTGTGGAGCTGTGAGTATTTGGGATCTGGGAAGGGAATGGCTGTAACTGCCTTGCCTCGACAGGAAGGAGCAAGAGGCCCTGGCAAATGACTGGGTGTGTGGACAGCCTGCATGCAAATGAGGTATCTAAACGGAGGTACATGGTGGATTTGTTTGTTTGATAACATATGTGAGCTATTTTTAATACAGTAAGATAATTTGTCTCAATTCTGCTGCTTTCATGATTGGGGCAATGACTATGATGATAATGATCTGCGTCCAGGTGTCTCAAGAGAGGAAAGAGTTAAACATACTGATTCTACTCAGAAAAGGCCTCTCCTAACTCTCCTCTATCCCTCGTCTGTCTCTTCTGTGTGCTTTTAAAGTCCCGAGTTATAAAACTCTTATTATATGCACTTTGTTTTTTTTAAAGATTTATTTATTTATTTGAAAGTCAAGAGTTTCCAGAGAGAGGAGAGGCAGAGAGAGAGAGGACTTCCATCCGATGGTTCACTCCCCAAATGGCCGCAAATTGCCGGAACTATGCCGATCCAAAGCCAGGAGCCAGGAGCTTCCTACGGGTCTCCCATGATGGTGCAGGGGCCCAAGGACTTGGGCCATCTTCTACTGCTTTCCCAGGCCACAGCAGAGAGCTGGACCAAAGAGGAGCAGCCGGGACTAGAACCGGTGCCCATATGGGATGCCAGTGCTTCAGGCCAGGGCGTTAACCCGCTGAGCCACAGCGCTGGCCCCCTTGTTATATGCACTTTCCAGAGCTTCTGGAATTTTTCAGAACTGACCAGCTTCTTCCAGGAGCAGCAACCCAGTCCATACAGGGTTTGCATACTGTGAGTAGCAGCCCTCAGGTGCTCTGACATTTTTGAAAGTAGTAATGATGAAGAGAAACCACTAAGGAAAGAGAGGAAAATAACAGTGACTTGATGACACTGCTTGTTAGGCAGCAGGGTGGGTAATTTATCTTACTATCAAGTAGCATTCTAAGGACCAAAATCACTTCTGCAGAGAGACAACTGAAACTCAGGGATTAATTGACTTGTACAAGGAGAAGTTAATAACCAGTTGAGATGGGAGGCAAGCTCAACCCTGTCTTACTTCAAAGCACATCACCTTTCTGTGCATGGCTACAAGTGCCCTGTTTATCAACAGACAGCTAGTCACAAGCTGTGTGTCCTGTTGGGAGCTGCTTCTAGCAAGAACCTGGGAGCACTTTGCTGTGGACGGGCAGACACCCAGAAGCCTCAGTCTGCTGTCTCTGTTTCTTTACTCTTAAGATCTTGCCGTATTATGGGAACATCTAGGGGTCTGGTCTCCTCTGGAAAAGCACAACTTTCAAACTGCTAAAAACAGAGTTCTCATACAAACAGAGAATACATGTCTGAGTTTTACTTGACTTTTAAAAAATGACCTTTCATTGTAGAGTATCTTACAGATGTGTTGCAAGCAAGTACAGAGAGTTTGTGCATTTTCTTCACTAAGTTTTCCCTAATGTTATGATCTTATATAACCATGGTATGTTTGTCAAAATCAAGGAATTACCACTGGTTCATTGCTATCATTAAACTAAAGGCTTTATTTAGATTCCACCAGTTTTTGATGAGTATCCTTTTTTCTGTTCCAGAATACATCATTGTGTCCAGTTTTCCCAACTCCTTAGCTTCCTCTGGTCCAGAGCCGTTTCTCAGTTTTTCCTTGCTTTGCATAACCCTGACAGTTTTGAATATTACTGTTCAGACATTTTGTGAGTGTCCCTCAGTGTGGGCTTATCTGTGTTTTTCTTCATAATTAGATGGGCTTTTTGGGGAAGAGTAGCACAGAGATGGAGGTGCCCTCTCATCCCATCACATCAAGGGTCTGTGATTCAGTGACTTGTCACGGGTGATGTTAACCTTGATCATTTGGTCACAGTGTTGTCTGCCATGTTTCTGCATTGTGAAGCTCACTGATTTTTCCATTTATGCACTCTGTTTTTTGGAGTCATTAAGTCTAGTCCAAACTTAGCAGGAGGGAAATTAAGCTCCACCTCCTAGTAGGCTCCCAAAGTCTGTGCGCCATATTTATTTCAGCACGTTTTCCTGGTCAGGGAAGCAGGCAAGCATAGTTGCTACTCCCCACTTAGCCTGCTGCAGTGCTCAGCCCACTCTTCCTCGAAGCCGTGCTGCTTACTGCGCTCCGGACTCCGGATACTTTGGTGCTTCCCGTCCCGCCACGTGCCTAAATTGCAAGGCCCGAGAGGCAGGACTGGTCAGTGAGACAGAGCCCCTCTTCTTTGTAAGGTGCTGGAGAAGGAAGCTGGGGAGACTTTGATGTATGTGAATTTATCATGTTTGCTCCTGTCACATGCGTACTAACAATGTGCTTGATCCGCTCAGCTC